>NC_087219.1:8996809-9011809 GCF_015104395.2 Macrobrachium nipponense | reverse complement strand
TTTCTGATTCCTATCAGGATCGAACCCAGGTCTTTCAATAGAACGACCAGACCGCTGCCAACCAGGCCACACAAGTCACAAAAGAAGTTGGAACCTGTAAGTACCACTGTAACTAAGGCTTTACCTGAGCAGTTAGCCTCCCCAGACAAAGCCTTAGGTACAGTGGTACAACTTAGGAGATTTAAGCTATGGTAAACTTGATGGTTAAGGGAAAAATTCGTATCAACACACTAATATACATACACACAGACACAGACACACTCACACATATAGTACTGGTAATCTTCTTAGGCACGAAGATATGGTAATTCAGATGTATTCCACATAGGAAAATGAAAATGGCTTATCCCAGAAAATGCCCTACTCTTGGGCATTTTCTGAGTTAAACCTGTTTCATTTTCCTATGTGGAATTCAAGTGAAACACACACACATACTGTAAATCATACTTTACCTTCCTGTATGAATCATTGACCTGGGAATTAGTCGACTGTGATATTTCAGAAACATTTCTAGAAGGATGTTTGGCGATTAACCCATTCCTCGTCCTAAAGGTTTGTGGGTTACTAAAATAACAACAGATATGTTATATTTTTTTTCGTAGAGGGCCTCCATTATGGATTTCGAATTAATCAATCCCATTTTGCGGAGTTTAAAATGGTCAATATTGCTGAGCAACTCGAGAACTTCCACACTTCTGCGCGAATCATTTATTCACCAGTGGGATTTTTCTTTTATCACATCCAGGTTGTTGCTACCCAATTTCAAACTACCCTATATCTTTTATGACTCGTCTTTCTGCCAGAACATCTCTCCATTTTAGGTCTTGTTCATTCTCTGCTCCCCTGTGAGTTGTACGTAATTTTTCACTTGGTTCCTCGTCTGGTTTTTATTTTTTTTTTTTTTTTACCTCAGCTTGAGGTAGAGAAGTGTAGGAAATTCCCTGTGCGATCTGGTTCTCTATTCTGTAAGAAAGTGCAACCAAGGTTGCATCCATTTCAGTCTCTCAGTACATAAATAAATCTTTCCATATAATATTCGTGTTGGAATTGAATTGAAGGAACAAAACAAAAACTTTCAGTTTTCTTCTGAAGATTGAAAAAGAAACCCACAAAATTACTGTGTATAACGTGTTAACTTATAAGTATTTACATTTCATTTTACTCAACGCTCTGTGGTCCTTCTTCAATAGAATTTAATATAAACTTTAGGCTGAAGGCCAAGCACGGGGACCTATGAGGTCATTCAGTTCTGAAACGGAAATTGACGGTAAAAGGTCTGAGAGGTGTAGCAAAAGGAAAACCTAGCCGTTAAACTATGAATCAATTGTTAGGAGAGGGTATTATTATTATTAGTAGCAAACATATGTATACAGAAATTATGGATGATAAATTCGTAAAGTTACTAAGTCTACGGGCATAACCAGACCCTTTTCACGGGCAGAACCCGCTCCGTTTCAGGGAATCCCGTCTCACCTCCACCCCTTCGGAGGGGGCAGGGAGGTAGGATGAAATACCATTATAAACCATCTTAGGAGTCCCCACTGTAATTGCCAAGTTTCATTCCCATCGGACCAGCCGTTTGGCCGTGACCGAATGACAGATGGATGGACAGACATATCGCCCATTATTGTAAGATTATTATTATTATTATTATTATTATTATTATATTATTAGTATTATTGTTATTATTATTATTATTATTATTATTATTATTATTATTATTATTAATAGTAGCAGTAGTAGTAGTAAATGAAACCTATTCACATTGAAAAATCACACCAAAGAATTTTGGTTTTTCAACCTCCCACTGCAGACCGCGCGCTGCAGCAGTGAGTAATCATGATACAGAGCCAGTAATTTTTTATCACCCTGGGGAAGCCACGCACCTGCGACAGTGAGTGACATGCCACGACATTAATCACTATACCACCGGACTGCCTTAATATGATAACAGGGTAGAAAGTAAGATGAGAGAAAGAGAATATGAAAGGAGGTACAATAAAAGGAATGAAAGGGGTTGCAGTTAGGGGCCGAAGGCATGCTGCAAAGAACCTTGAGTAATGCCTACGGTGTACAAAATGAGGTGCACTGACTGCACTAGCCCCCTACAAGGTAGTCTGGTTAGATTTAAAACTCTTATCTCATCATAAATTTAATAAAAAAGTAATTCAGGTCAGGACTGAATAAGAACAATTGACGCTCTGGTCATTGTGTACAGAAGAACAAAGAGAGACAATCAATTCACGACTAAAACAAACAGATATCCTTTCATGTCAAGACCCATTATAAAGAAATTTAAAGAAAAACATTCAACTGAAGAATCACAAAGTAAAGATCGCTGCTAAAAAATAGATAAATAAATAAATAAAGCAAATCTAAGAATTAGTAATTCAACAAAAATGATATTCAACGGAAATTTACAATCAAACACTTGACAGCTCATATTTATAAGCAGCATTATGTATGTAAATGAAAAATGGAAGAGGAAACGTAAAAAAAAAAAAAAATCTTCGAAAACTAATATTCGATAAAATGAGGAGTTTCAAACACAGACAAAAATAGAAATAAAAGTCAGAGTTGCAAAAGACATAAAAATCAGTAACCCTCTCGATGGTATGGTTTAGAAAAAAAGGGAGATCATTGGAATGCAATAAAATAACAAAATAAAAAGAAAACAACAGGGAACTAAGAGGGAGAACCCACGAACAGAAGAATATGTCTCAACACTAAATGCGAAGCAAAAGCAATGAAGTTGAAAAATAACATAAAGTAAAAACTGGGAAGGGACAGGGCATCATTGTCTCTCCTGTTTTAGAAAGTAAAGCCAAAAATAAAACGAGAAGAAGTAAAACAAATGAAGTACAACATATCCTGAAGCTCGTGATCGAAGAGTATTGAAAAATTAGAAAAATAAGATATGAATAAAATAGAGGAGAACAAACAACTCGGGGATTAATAGCTGACGACAGCACTAACGTCTTTTTCTCTAGTTGTCCAAGAAGGGAGGAAGTTTGTAAGCATTGCAAGGAGGAGAAGGAAAATAATCTTGCAAACAATACAGAGATGGTGAAAAGCCCATTAGAATGGGTTGAGGAAAAATCACATTGCAAACGGTACAGAGATAACGAACATCAAGTTGCGACCAGTTCATGGATGCCGAAAATCCTGTTAGCGTACTTATTTTCGGTAACGACAACCCCATTGTAACTGTGCAGTAACGAACGGAACCCCATTGCAAATGGTTCAGTACAGGGGAAATCTCAGTGCAAAGGGTTCGGTATAAAAGGAAATCACATTGGAAAGGGATCGATCAAGGGAAAATCACAGTACAAAAGGTTCGGTCAAGGGGAAATCCCATTGCAAAGGGTTCGGTTCAGGGGAAATCCCAGTTCAAAGGGTTCGGTCCTGGGGAAATCCTGGTACAAAGGGTTTGGTCCAGGGGAAATCCCAGTACAAAGGGTTCGGTCCAGGGAAAATCCCAGTACAAAGGGTTCGGTCCTGGGGAAATCCAAGTACAAAGGGTTTGGTCCAGGGGAAATCCCAGTACAAAGGGTTCGGTCCAGGGGAAATCCCAGTACTAAGGGTTTGGTCCAGGAGAAATCCCAGTACAAAGGGTTTGGTTCAGGGGAAACCCCGGTACAAATGGTTTGGTCCATGGGAAATCCCGGTACAAAGGGTTCGGTCCAGGGGAAATCCCAGTACAAAGGGTTCAGTCCAGGGGAAATCCCAGTACAAAGGGTTCGGTCCAGGGGAAATCCCAGTACAAAGGGTTCGGTCCAGGGGAAATCCTGGTACAAAGGGTTTGGTCCAGGGGAAATCCCAGTACAAAGGGTTCGGTCCAGGGGGAATCCCAGTACAAAGGGTTCGGTCCAGGGGAAATCCCAGTACAAAGGGTTCGGTCCAGGGGAAATCCCAGTACAAAGGGTTCGGTCCAGGGGAAATCCCAGTACAAAGAGTTCGGTTCACGGGAAATCCCTGTACAAAGGGTTCGGTCCAGGGGAAATCCCGGTACAAAGGGTTCGGTCCAGGGGAAATCCCAGTACAAAAGGGGAAATCCTGTACAAAGGGTTCGGTCCAGGGGAAATCCCAGTACAAAGGGTTCGGTCCAGGGGAAATCCCAGTACTAAGGGTTTGGTCCAGGGGAAATCCCGGTACAAAGGGTTCGGTCCAGGGGAAATCCCAGTACAAAGGGTTCGGTCCAGGGGAAATACCGGTACAAAGGGTTCGGTCCAGGGCTGTCACCATTGCTATTTGTTTTGTCCAAAGAAGTATTATATAATGACGATATACCTTGAAAACATTTAAAATCAATTAAGAAAATTACATTGCAAGCAAGATGGGAATTACAAACTTCCGACGACTGATGAAAATACCGTCCGGAAACATCACAGCATTAGAGGATATCCTTCTTAAATATTGGAAGAACTCGAGCGACAAGCGATATAGGAATGAAGGAAATTCCCTTTTCAAAAGTTGAGCAAATGTCGAGAATCTCATAAAGGGAATTACTCTACAGACATTTACAGGGAGGAGGAATATCCCGCTGCTAACGTTGCTGGAGTGGTCTACAGGGTGTCCATAAAGTCCCAGTACCATTACAATTGTTTATTCCCAAGAATGGTAGAGGGACTTTATGGACACCCTGTATTAAAGCCAGCGATGTTTTGGTTACGGATAAGACAGGACGATTTATATTCTTTTTTGAATACGGATATCCATCCGAGCTTAATAGGACAGGGAGATTCTCCTAAGCAGGATTGCGCTACGAAATGATGAAAGTGATCCCGGTCAGTCTGAAGAATAAGAGTAAGTAAAAAGAGGTGGATGTGAAAATGAAAATAAATAAGTAGTATGAATATTGCAGATTGGAATAAAGAGTGGTGGAATATTGGATAATTCGGGTGTCGATACATAAAGAGAGCGGAGGGGTAAGCGAAATAACTATGAGTGCGAAAATGAAAATAGATAAATAGTAGCAATGTTGAAGATTGGAATAAAGAGTGAAGGAATACTGGATAATTCAGGAGTAAAAAAATAACGAAAGTGGACGGCTGTATGAAATCACTCGGAAGGTTGCAAGATGAATATAGGAAAAATGAATAAATAAAAACTGTTATTCCCTGGAAGTGAAGAATTGTGCTCACCGAAGAAATATATGATTCAGGTGATGAAATGTAACGAATCAGAAGCAAATTAAAGGGGGAAGAATGAATTCAGAATTAATGTGAAGGTGAAACATCCTGGAAAATGAGAAACTGTGGAGGTTTGAGAGTATATAAAAGAGTGAAAATCAACCTGATGTAAGTAATAGGAAATAATCTAATACTTAACAAGTGAGCATTTCAGAGAATGACAGAAACAATATAGAAGATATTTATTTCTCAATTAAGGCCGAGATCAATAATACTAGTAATAATAATATTGATACTACTAATAATAATAACTGTGGGGAGGGAGACCCGATGCAAAAACGTTAGTTCAAACATTTTTAGAATACTACGAAAGCAAAACAGTAATCGTCGGAAACGTTTAACAGCGAAAGAGAGAGAGAGTAGAGTAGAGAGAGAGAGAGAGAGAGAGAGAGAGAGAGATAGAGAGGGGGGGGGGAGGGGGTGGTGGAAGGAGGGTTAGAGATAGACAAAGACAGTCGCACAATACCCACTCAGAATCTCACAGACGTACATTGTTGTTAAGAATTGGGGTGAATTGTTCCCAGGGTTCAAGGTTTTCCGCCACTAGAAACTATTTCAAGCTCTCCACACTAGCCGTGCTGTATGGCAGGGGTTCTTAACCTTTTGATGACTCCAGAATTACAGGGTTCCTAACCTTTCGAAGACTCCAGAACTACAAGGGTTCTCAACCTTTTGAAGACTCCAGAAACTACAGGGCTTCTTAACCTTCTGAAGATTCCAGAACTACAGGGGTTCTCAACCTCTTGAAGACTTGAAGACTCCAGAACTACCGGGCTTCTTAACCTTCTGAAGATTCCAGAACTACAGGGGTTCTCAACCTTTTGAAGACTCCAGAGCTATAGGGGTTCTCGACCTTTTGAAGACTCCAGAATTACCGGGGGGTTCTTAACCTTTTGAAGAATCCAGAATTACCGGGGGGTTCTTAACCTTTTGAAGAATCCAGAATTACCGGGGGGTTCTTAACCTTTTGAAGAATCCAGAATTACCGGGGGGTTCTTAACCTTTTGAAGAATCCAGAACTACATGGGGTTCTTAACCTTCTGAAGACTCCAGAACTACAGGGGGTTCTTAACCTTCTGAAGACTCCAGACTACAGGAGTTCTTAACCTTTTTAAGACTCCAGAACTAAAGGAGTTCTTAACCTTTTTAAGACTCCAGAACTAAAGGAGTTCTTAATCTTTTGAAGACTCCAGAACTACAGGGGTTCTTAACCTTTTTAAGACTCGAGAACCACAGGAGTCCTTAACCTTTTTCAGACTCCAGAATTACAGGGGTTCTCAACCTTTTAAAGACTCCAGAACTACAGGGGTTCTTGACCTTTTGAAGACTCCAGAACCCCACTGAATTGCCCAATGTGGTGCCATACCCCCTTTGCTTAAGTCCACTTAAGTCCTATTTGTTGACAATATAACCTCATATACTTAGTTTAACACTTATTTTACTAGGTGTGAATAGCTAGGAATAGAACATAAAAGAAAATCAAAAGCATTTGTAGTTTTATACAGATATTTATTTACAAAAAGTACCCGTGTATATACTGACACATGAAAATCAAATATATATAAATATCAAGAGATCAAGTCCCATACCCCTAGCATGTGGTTCTCATACCCATTCCCCTTGCTAAGAACCCCTGCCCTATGGGGTACATGTTCTATGCTATATCCAAGGTGTATGCTGTGTTAGCGTTTAATGCTGATACTACAATACTTGTCATGTAACAAGAGATAAAATATGTTGCCTGTCATATAAGACGTTATTGTTTATTCAACGTTATATTCTTTTGACTACTGTGTTAGCTTACTAAGTAGCATGTACCAACTGTGTATGTAGCTACATGTATGACAATATGTAGCAAAGTACTTTTACGATACCTACTAAAATACATCGCAGTATATTACAGTACTAGGTAGCATGCTATATTCTAGATGATTCTTTGCGATGTAACGTTATACATCCAGGGTACTATGTAGGATCGAATAATTACAGTACTTTGAATGCAGCATGCTGAATTTACAGAAACAGTAAGGTAATAATTAACTTCATACATTCGTAAATTGTCATTACACTACACGCTCGCAACACTCGCAATGCTATGTACTAATAATCACATTAGTAATGCAAGCTATGTGATTCAATACTTGGAAATGATAGTCATGTGATATGAATTACTGACAATGCTAGCTGAGTGTTACAGTGAATGACATTGCAAGTGATGTCATTTGATGCACTGGTTTTGATAGTTACTCAAAACAATGTATTAGTAGTAAGGTCTACGCAATCTGTGTAATAAGGTTTGCAGTTATTAAGATCAGGTGTACATTTTTTTTGTTATCAATCATATTATAAAGAACTTTAAGGCTCTGGATCACCTTTGATATGTCAAAATCAGCTAGTCTCTCTCTCTCTCTCTCTCTCTCTCTCTCTCTCTCTCTCTCTCTCTCTTACATGATGCTTAATATTACGTTCATATCCGTAACACAATCAAATATTTCGTTGCAAAATAATTTGTCAATAAACTGAAAAAAAAGATGAATAAACCCAAAATAAATATTATAGTTTACCCAAGACAAATCAACCCGACTAAAACCAAAAATAATATTACAACGAATAGGAAATATATGATTTAGATTTAATTTTGACTTTAATAATGCATAACGAGCTCCCGTAAGTTCGCTTTTTATTCGTTTATGCTAATAATCCTCGGCAGGAACACAGGAGATCCCTCGAACGTTGCAAAGATAATTATTTAAGCAATAAAATGAGAGACTCTCTCATGCACAAATAAATGCAAATCAAATCTGGGTCTCTTTGATTTAAATGAATTAGTGGTTATATGTTTTCAACGCTATTGTGCTCATCATTATCTTGCTGCAAATGCATATCTTTTTAAACATACTGTTTTGTAATTGGTTTAGATCATATTGGCATTATACCAGGACGTGCTCTTGACCAGAGGAAAGACTGTAAATGTTGTAAGGTGTAAAAGGGTTTAGAATACTTGGTGTGGAACTTTGCTATGAATATAGAGCTTTTTAAAGTATACCGTTTTGTAATTGGTTTAGATTTATTGGCTTTATGTCAGCACGGTCTCATGACCAGGGGAAATCCTGTAAATGTAGTAAGGTGTGAAAGAGTTTAGAAGACTTGGGGTGGAACTTTGCTATGAACATAGATCTTTTTAAGCATACTGTTTCGTAATTGGTTTAGATCATATTGGCTTTGTACCTGCACGCGCTCTTGACCAAAGAAAAGCCTGTAAATGTGGTAAGGCGTAAAAAGGGTTTAGACAACTTGGTGTGGAACTTTCACATAAATATAGAGCTTTCAAGCATACTGTTTTGTTATTGGTTTAGATTATCTAGGCTTTATACCAGCACGGTCTATTGACCAGAGGAAAGCCTGTAAATGTGGAAAGGTGTACTAGCTACAAGGGGGGTGTAGAAGGCTTGGAGTAGAACTTGCATTCTGTCCAGCTAATAGAGACGTAAGTATATGTATACGCCCTTCAGTTCCAGTAGTTTCAAGTGAATTCTTCCATTTTGTTCCGTTCCTTTTGTGCGCCTTCTTTCCTTGCTCCATTTTTTTTGCTTACGCCTCCCTTCCTTGTCTCCTCCCTTAATCCTGTTACCCTCTCTTTACTCTCGAGGTCCCAGTTCTTCTACCTTCTTTTTTTTTTTTTTTTTTTTTTTTTTTTTTTTTTTTTTTTTTTTTTTTTTTTTCTTTTTTTTTTTTTTTTTTTTTTTTTGCCATTTCCCCATAAAAGAGTTCCACTCTATTCCCTGGCAGCGAAACTCGAACGTTTAAACGTTTTTCTTATCTGGGAATTCATTTCCTTTCGGTTTGTTCTGCCCCCCCCCCCCACCCCCCCCCCCCCCCAATATTTTTTTAAGCGGGAGGGGGCTGGGGGGAGTTGGTTTCTCTGTTGCTTTCGATTTTAAACTGATCCCAAAACGTTTAATTGTAGTTCAAATAAAACAAAATTCATTTTTCATTTTCTCGTGTTTCTCATCAAGTGCAACCTAATCCCAGAATTAAGATTTAATATATGAAAACACGAAGCGATTACATGTTATTTTCATGAATTTTGTAAAACATTGTGTAACAACTGAAAGACTTATTTATCCTAGTATGCTTCGACGGAATAAATAAATTGATAAATGATAGTGGAGGGGTAGATAATTATGCTATATGGAAGGAAAATGAAACCGAGTAAACCACGACTGCGTGTTTACTACAAGAAAAATGCTAGTTTTTTTTTTTCGGAATGAGAGTAGCATACAGCTACTCGCCACGACGACTGCGTGTGTATAAATGAATTTACGGTTTACCTTTGCCCGTATGTATTAATTTTCGTGACCTGTTTTCCAGAACTTTTCGTTGGTAGAGGATTTGCTCATTTAACTTTTCCAGGAATTATTATACTTTCTATGCTATACCCTAGAAGTATGTTGACAAACACACGACATCCTAGATTATATTTTCAGATGTTTGGCCTGTTTTCAAGGACTTTATTGTTTTATCAGAAGACATACTAATTTGTAATTTTGAGTTATTTTACAAAATAGTGTTGACAGATTTATGATAGTGTACAATTTTCAAGAGATAGTATCTCTGACTTGTTTTTAGGTCACGGTGAGTCAGCAGATGAAATGATGACGAATTCGTTTCACCGAAAAAAAGTATCATCTTTGAGCTGCCAATCTTACGAATCCATTTTGAACACTTTATTGGGTTATAGTTTTACCGGTAGTTTATTATTTTTTTTTTTTTTACGAAACTTTCGAAATATTTGTCTTCAAACCACATTTCTCCGAAATTAAGGTAAAATAGAAAGATAAGCATGGAGAAGACACAAATTGTGCTTTTCCTCACTCAGTTTCTTTGAGCCAGACTTCACCTTGAGTCGAGTTCTTCTTCTTCTTCATCTTCTTCTAACTGCTAGTATTAATGTATTGTCTTTTATCTCTGCTTCTTTAATCGTATTCTACCTCTTTACTTATTCTATATTGTCCTCTTTCCCCTACCACTTTCCATCTTCTACACTTACTCTATTTCTCGCCAAAATCTTAATCTGTAGTTTTTCTTTCATCATTTTCATCATTTTCTTCTCCACTTCTTACCTCTTCTTCCACTCATCCACGCCCCCATTCCTGTATTCTGTCACCCTTTCTTCTCCCTCCTCCTCCTCCTCCTCCTCTTCTTCTTCTTCTTCTTCTTCTTCTTCTTCTTCTTCTTCTTCACGGAAGATACACATCGCCCCAAGAGGCACCAGCAACAGTTACATGATCTCGAATCCACTCGGCCTCTTCACCAGACTAAAAAAACATCATGGGACTATTGTCAAGTTGCCTTTTTTTCGTGTCTATCGATTGTCCAGTCCGGTTAAGCCCGCTGAATAGGTCCTTGTGGAATCGCTAAACAAGGACTATATTGAAGTTTCGGTTTTATGATGGAAGTAAAAGACGCCCTCCCCCTTTTTTTTTTTATTTTGCTTTTCATCAAATTATTTCTCGCATTTTCTTGTGGAATATGAAGGGTTCGATTGACTTGCAATGAAATTGGTTGTATGTTATTTAGGGCATAGTTAGTTAACGAGGTCTGTTGAAGTGAATAGGATAGGTCAAGTTGTTTATTGAATATAAAGGTTATTGGGATGAGAAACCTAATATCTTCAGGTAGCTCCAGCAAATAAAAAAAAAAAAAAGTAGTTAGTAAAAAGAAAGAAATGGTTGTGGTGAATCCTAGAGGAAGTGGTCGACCCAAAATTATAAAACCAGAAAGCTCGGCCGTGGTGGAAAAGAAACAGTCAATGAATATTGCAAAGTGTGGGAGATATTAGTCAGATGGGTGTAATATACGAGGTCCTAAGGGTGTGTTTACACTAGGCTTCACCGCACGCTGCATGCGTAAGACTCATCGCCAACTCCTCCCAAATTCTTGTTAGCCCCGCCTACTGGACTGCTCATTAGTGTGAGTTAGTGGTGTGGTGCAAGTTTTGATGAGCAGTCCAGTAGACGTGGCTAACAAGAATTTGGGAAGAATTGGTGATGAGTCTTATGTATGCAGCGTGTGGTGAAGCCTAGTGTAAACTCACCCTAAGAAGCACAGAGATTCTCCTCAAAAGTCAACGGAGCAGTGACCAAAACAGTGAGTGTAGAAAACAGACAAATGCAAAGTGTGAAAACTGATAAACCGATGTGTATAAAATGGGTACAAGGCTGACTTACAGGAGGTATTTTCTGCTTAAGGCCAGTGGAACACTATCCAAAATTATTACACATAGAAAAACGACGCAGACACTACCTTGGGGATGGAAGAGCAGGATCTGTAAGGGTATCATAAATTTTCCACAAGTAATAGACCATCAACTTATAAAGATATTTTAACCCATGAAGAGTTTTTTTCTAATTAAGTAGGAGTAAAGCTTTGGTTGACAGAAACTCCAAAGCTGCAGTTCAATGAAACTGAAATTGCTCGAATACTAAACTTTGTGAGTTCATTATTAATCTGCCGAACCAGCTCGATCCTTAAAAAGCAAGATAACGGTGTTTTGGTGCGTTCTCCAGGAACTTGTGCTTGTGAAGGATGACAGTGAATTTTATCTTAACAAGCTCATGATTTAAGTATACCTAAAACTTTTTTTTTTTTCAGTTATCATTAATGCAGATTAACAGGAGACTTAAGATTAACCCTTCAAAGAGATGAAATATGGGATGTTGTAATATTTTATTGTATCATCAACTTTGAATATTACAATAAGTTAAGTATACCTTAGTTTAGCCACATCACTGAGCTAATGATAAACAGCTCTCCTAGGGCTGGCCAGAAGGATTAGATAGTTTTACGTGGGCTAGGAACCAATTGGTTACCTAGCAACGGGACCTACAGCTTATTGTGGGATCCGAACCACATTATATCAAGAATTTAATTTCTACTCACCATAAATAAATTCCTATGATTCCGCGTTAGCAGGGTGGGGGAGTGAACTCGGGACTACCGAATTAGTAGGCGAGCCCATAAACCACTCGGCTATTGAGGAACTGGATGTTACAATACCCAGCATCAAAACAAATATGAATATATATATATATATTATATAATATATATATATAATATATATATATATATATATATATATATATATATACATATATACATATGTGTGTGTGTGTGTAAATGTATATATATATATATATATATATTATATATATATATATATATATATATATATATATATATATTATATAGATAGATAGATAGATAGATAAATATATATGAGTGTGTGTGTGTATATATATATATATATATATATATATATATATATATATATATATATATATATATATATATATAATATTACAGTTGCGTTCTTGCGAACGTACATACGTCATTTCCCGTGAAACAAGAAATACAATAAACTCCTTAGTGCGGCTATGAGTGGTCTTTAGCTCGAGAACCAACAAGAAAAATGGCCGAGCGAAGTAGCCAATCAATAGGGGCTCGAGTTCCAGAGTCCCTCGACAATAGGCCTATTGTTTTTGTCTAGTGGTGAGTGACCAAAAGTGACTTCGAGGTCTTGTAACTTCCGCGACAGAAGAGGAAGAAAGAGGAGGAGAAGATAGGAGGAAGAGGACACTATGGAAAAGGTTGGGGTAAAAGACCTGGAGGTGAATGGGGTATGGTACAATGACAAAAGCAAAAAAAAAATACTAAAACTAGTCGACGAGTAGCTGGATACAGCTCCGAGGATGAGAGACTGAGAATAAGAAGTTATAGTGGAAAGAAAATATGACTAGGAAATGTTACGATGAAGATGCAGTCAATTGCCATATATAAGTAGCTCCAAAAATGTAGTCTTGATTATACTACTTTTCGCAGGTTGTAGTGATTCAATGATTTGTCGTATGTGATCATATTGCAGTGGCAAGAGGGGTTTAAATTGATCAGAATTCCAAATTACTAATCTCTACAAAAAGTTATTAAGACTTAAGTCAGCTCTGTCCGTCATCAGGCTAGCAGACAGTAACAGTCTTAGTAGATCCAAGTGTCCATAGAAACTTCAGGAACCACAATGTAAAAAAGAAGTCATGAATCCAAAGCTTAGGTAGAGTAATAAGTCACAAGAATCACAAGCAGTAGCTTCCATGCAAGAGTGCAATCCTTGATAGCTATTACAATAAAATAAATACTTTAATAAGAATTGATAGAAAGGTCACGTTATTCATGAAAGCTATAGAAGCTACGGTAGTCACAAATTACCAGTTAGTGTTATAAGACACACAGGAGCCAGAAGTAACAAAGACTTAGATCTCAAAAGGTGCAAAGCAACATAAGTCTCACGAGATTCAAGGGAGCGTCGCCATAAAAAAAGATTAGGGAATCATGGGATGATGACCTATGCCTGAAATACAGGTAGTAAAGTAAGAGTCATACAACGTCATGAGAGTATATGGAATCAAAATAAGTCACTCAGAGTCCCAAGGCACAATAGTCTGACAATGATATATTATAACATATCATAAGATTCTTATGACATAAGAGCCTTATTACGTTGTATGTTAGAGGAATCTGGGGAATTCATAAGGTAAATACAAGTCATATGAGAACTATCAGTAAAAATAAACAGGTAATGATTTTTCTATGCCAAAAAACATTATATATGAATTCACAATTCTTAAGAGTTTGCACAGTCTCATCAGACGTGCAAGAGGTGCATTAGCACATTAGCTCTACAAGTTCCACGAACAGAAGGACACAGGAGAGCATTTTGAGTTATGGAAGACACAAATGGTATCGACAGTCACATGCCACAAGATTCATGCGAATTCATTTGTCATTCAACATGCAAAGGTCGCTTGAACACATAAATTGTATCAGAGTCATAAGTAAAGGCTAGAGCTGTTCTCGGGAATTAAGAGGAAGATACATAGACATCTGTCATGGAGGTTTACAAGAGGTATAATAGGATGCAGTATCAGGCAGTCTCATATGAGCCGAATAATATTAAACTAAACATTTCAATAAGCCGTGCCATGTCAGATCAATCACTGTCGTATGATGATATATCAGACAATAAAATAAGAATCATATTACCTCTTGGGGCAATGGAAAATCACCACTGGCTCTGTATCATGATCAGTCACTGCTGCAGTGGGGGGGGGGGGGGGGGGGGTGGGGGGGGGGGGGGGGGGGGGGGGGGGGGGGGGGGGGGGGGGGGGGGGGGTTAAGGGGGTGGGGGGGGGGGGGGGTCTTTAGCGGTTGAAACCAACATTCTTTGTAAGCTTGAATTTAAGGCAATAGCCCCTATGTGGTTGTTCCACGTGGATGGGTTTTATCTACTGAAGCAATAATAATAATAATAATAATAATAATAATAATAATAATAATAAAACGATTTTATTGAAAATAATGGTTATTTCAGCCGCGTTTATCTTGCATAGAAGTTTCTATATTCTTCTTATTGCTGACTTTTCTACTCTATTCAAACTGGTTATTAAAACTCCAAATTGCCAATTTGAGTACAGAAGAAAAGTCAGTCATAAGAAGAATAGAGAAACTTCTATACAAAATAACCGCGGTTGAAATAGCCAGTATTTTCAATGAAACCTGTGTAACTGATGGTGTTCTTCCAACAAATAATAATAATAATAATAATAATAATAATAATAATAATAATAATATGACACTGCAAATTGCAAGACTCAGAAGGCCTCATAAGGTAAACTTAGAGCCATAGGGATGCAAGAGGAAGGTTGGTTTTGAAGTTAGGAGGAACTCGCGAACACTTATTTTTTTAACACCCCCG
>NC_087219.1:8986809-8991809 GCF_015104395.2 Macrobrachium nipponense | reverse complement strand
GAATAGGGCTTAGAATTAATAAATAGATATAAGGTATTTTAATGGTTTATTTTGCTCCCTCCTCCTTTTTTTGCTTTTGGACTCCCTGGTCTTTCCAGTTCCAGTTTATTTTTATTTGACAACCTGATGAACCAAGAGTGGTTCATGACTATATATTTATATATATATATATATCATATATAGATATATATATATATAGGTATATATATATATATATATAGTATATATAGTATATATATATATATATATATATATATATATATATATATATATGCTGTAGAGAGAGAGAGAGAGATAGAGAGAGAGAGATGAGAGAGAGAGAGAGAGAGAGAGACTAGACTTGTATTTTCTTTTCTTGTATATGGCTTTGCTATTAACCCGTATTTTAAGCTACCAGATGTATATGTAGCAGATTTTTTTCTGGAATTCTTTTCAACTTTTAGTGGATAACAAACCACCTCTCTTTCTGCCGCGTTAATCTGCCTGAATATACTCTTGCTAGTGTTGTTTGTGACAAACCACGATCCTGATCAAACAAACACGCACACAAACACAAAATATGAAAAACTTGGAGGAGGAAACGACTTGGTAAAGTAATATCATTTTCGTACTCAAGAGGATATTCGACAAGGTGTCCTAGGATGAAGTAACTAGACTTACAAAAAAGAACAAAAAAGAACTTAACCTCCCCCAAAAAATCAAACAAAAATACTCAGCAAAACGCACGAAAAAAAAATGAAGAATAATCCTAGATTTCTTCTCACACATCACGCGACATTGATCCCACAGAAAAGCAAGCTGAAACTAACACAGGACGATGACGTCGTAATTTTCGTTATTTCCAACAAAGCTGCCAGGAGTTACGGCCGTGCTTTGTTGCGATGCAGCGGAAGGTTTCAACAAGGCGGGATACCGTGAATACATATATAAATAGATATATATATATATATATATAGTATATATATATATATTATTATCTATAGATATATATATATATATATAGATATACGTGTGTGTGTATGCCTGTTAAATATTTTCTGTTAAAACAGAATGTCAATCAATAAAAAGGGGCCCATAAAGGCACCAAAAGTGGAGAAAAAATAGTTATATTTCAGAGACAACCGTGTTCCTTGTCTACCAATTTGCTAGTCGCGAGTTCAAGTCCCCGCTCTGCCAACGTCGAATCAGAGGAATTTATTTCTGGTGATAAGAAATAAATTTCTCGATCTAATGTGTTTCAGGTCCCTCACTAAGCTATAGGTCCTGTTCCTAGGTAACTTATTGGTTCCTAGCTACATAAAAATATCTAATAATCCTTCAGGCCAGGCCTTGGAGAGGTGTTAATCAGTTGACTGGTCTGGGTAAATTAAGGTATACTTAATGGATCAAGAAGAAGAGAACAAAGCTACATATAATGTTGACGGCAATTGTCAGAAGTCGGTGGTTATGTCACCCTTGTGGTCACCTTAATCTTCTTAAACACTGGCTGGAGGAAGATTTTTTCAACTGGATCTGAGTCCCAAGCTCCTTTTGAGAGGTTCGTCCTATTTCTTTGTTTAATCAGTGCTGATTCTGCCATCTGGCTTTTGAACCGACAATTGCAGTTATAAACTATAAGTGGCATATTCATGTTTATTCTATGATTATGATTATTTTTGTATGACTCAAATCGATACATTCAGCACCGTCTAACCTTTGTTTCCTCACATTTACCACACAAGCAATCTACGGGCATAACAAACCATGTTTCACGGGCAGAACCAGCTCCGTTTCAGGGAAGACCTTCTCACTCCTACCCCCCTCGGAAGAAGGGGTAGAGTAGGATGAAACCCCATTATAAACCATCTTAGGGGTCCCCACTATAACCCTGCCAAGTTTCATGCCTATCGGACCAGCCGTTTGGCAGTGATTGAATGACAGACAGACAGACAGACATAACGCCCATTATAGTGAGATTTACAGGTATCAGTTGCATTTTGTTCTGACATTGCTGCCTATAATAGCATGACACAATCCAGTAGACTTTCCTGGAAGTTAAAAGATTTAATAAACAATAGTGCATGGAACTATATTGAGCAACAAGATAAAGTTTTGACTTTATTCAACAACCCTTGACTGTAAATCAACACTTAGTCTTAAACCTCTGCTTATCCTTTGCCCTCATGCCAGACCCAAAAAATAATCTCGATTTTATAGTGGCTTTTGTTAAATTTATAGGTGGTGAAAATTACAGCCAGGTGGAGATATGTTTAAAAGACATTTCACTGAATGCAGTAGCTGACCTTAACAAGACATACACTGTTCACCTCAGATTTATGGGAGGCATCTACTTGCCCCAAAAATTATATGTTGTAATAGGCAGATCCGGCAAAGACGGGCAAATCTTGATCAAGCAACTCCTTAGTGACACTAAGACCTATAGTTTAAAAAAAATTCCATAAATAAAATAAAAAAAAACCTCCTCATTTAATTTTACAAGAAAATAAGATTAATTGGCAAATACAAAAAGAGCATTGGACCACTGAAGCAATTTAAAGTCATTAACCCAAAACTATCTTATTTTTATGGCCTTTCTAAAACTCCTATAAAGATAATTATACTATTCAGACCCGTTATCTCACGTGCCGGAGCTTTCAATTATAAAAGTTCTGTGGTTAGCTGGCCTCCTTTCCCCCTTTCTAAGGCAAATTTTCTCCCAGTCACATTAAACATTCTGAAGGTTTCTGTCGCATATTCAAAGTGGCGCATATACCACTTTACAACGTAAAACTTTTAAGAACAGATGCAGATTCCCTTTCACAAAGGTACAAGTGTAAGATGTTCTACGATTTTAAAGAGAAAAATTAGCAATCTATTCAGGTCATTTCCCAATAGTCCTGGATTAAATGAATAAAGTTAGGTGAACTATGTACATCAAATCACGTCTTTTCGTTTGGGGGCCATTCTGCAAATAAGCAAATAAAGACTGCGCTGAAGTTTCTTCGTAACAGTCGAGTTATCTGTACAGCGTATGACCAAGGCCAACGAAAGTCCAGTTATCTTATGGTGGTCTCCGTTTAATGCTGTATGACCCGGTGGTGGCCTGTCCTGTGTAGTTGCCAGATGCCTGATTATGGGTAATTTTAACCATAGATGAGATAAAAAAAAAAAAACTACAAGGTTAGAAGGCTGCAATTTGGTATATTTGATGATTGGAGGGTGGACGATCAACTGACAAATTTGCAGCCCTTTAGCCTTAGTAGTTTTTTAAGATTTTAGGGTGGACAGAAATAGGGCGGACGGACAGTCAAAGGCATCTTAAATCGTATAGTTTTGTAGAATTTACTCTATAAGGGGTCATTTACATGTCAGTAGTTTACGCGTGAGTGAGGTAGACATTATAGTCGTTATTTTCTTATGATCTAACCTACTTATTTGGAAACGCTTTTCATACCTGGAAATCAAGAATCCAAATGGGAGAATGTAATGAAGAAATAATAACACCGTGGCAGGACTCGAACCTGCACTCGATGAAGATAATATTGACCACTTAGCAAGATATATATATATATCTTGGGTTGGTCTAGGTCCTTCTCATTCAAATGCATATACACATATTCACTCTATACATAATCATGTATAAGCTTAATAAGTATGAATATATATATACATATATATATTATATATATATATATATATATATATATATATATGTGTGTGTGTGTGTGTGTGTGTGTGTGTGTATTTGATATATATTTTTATATATATAATTATATATATATATATATTAGTATATAGTTATATATATATAATGTATATAATTAGATATATTCATACTTATTGAAGCTTATTTACATGGATTATGTATAGAGTGAATATGTGTATATGCCATTTGAATGAGAAGGAGCTAGACCAACCCAACTGTTCAGCGAAATCAACATGACTCCTCGAAAGGAAATAAATATTCGCGTCGCCCCCATAAGAACACTCATGTTTGGAAGTGAAACTCCTGAATTTATTGGGTGGGCAGCTGCTGCCCAGTCACTTCGATAAAAAAAAAAAAAAGTCAACGGCAGTGAAATTAGGGGGCTAGTGATTCTCACCCCCCGCCCCGACCCAACTCCCTCACACAAGAATGCGTACACACACACATACACACACCACACACACACACACACACACACACACATATATATATATATATATATATATATTATATATATATATATATATATATATATATATATATATATATATATATATTAGCCCCTTACACTCACCGGAGTGTATACATAATTTCGGGTGGCTGGTAGGAGAGCGAAGGTGAGGTAGGTAGCATTGAGGTAATCTCATGTGATGTATAATGGTGTCGTGTGCAGCGAATAGCCTCCTTTTGTGTAGTAATTTTCCCGCACATTACAGCAATCTAGCGATCGCTGCCGGAGAACATTTCGTGAAGGAGGTGTTTTGCATATCCTGGTTAAGAATATTACCTGAAATAAGGTGGCTGTCGGGGTAGGATGAAAAATAAGAGACCGTTTGTGGAAATATGAAGTGGCAGATTTTTTTTATTTTTTTATTTTATGATTTTTATGTTCGTTCTTGTTGAAAGACGAACTTTCTTCTGATATCATACTTCGTCGAATTCATAATTTCGACGTGAAACTTTCTTATGTATTTATTTATTTATTCATTCATTTATTTATCTATTTATTTATTTATTAGCAATTTTGTCTGTCCTTTCTGTTTACTAATAATTCCTCCTACTGGCTGCTGACCATCTAACAGTTAAGTCAACATTTACAATCGTATGAATAAAATTACATCCCTTTGACCATCAACAATGACAGTCATTAAATAAATTAGAACTAAATTGAAATATAAGATTTAGGCCAAAGATCAAGAACTGGGACCCATGAGGTCATTCACGGCCGGATGGGAAATTGACAGGGTTTGAGAGGAGTAACAGCAGATATACCTCAAGTAAGCAGTTGCACTATGAAACAATATTGGGGGACGGT
>NC_087219.1:8969309-8974309 GCF_015104395.2 Macrobrachium nipponense | reverse complement strand
ATACAAGATAATTTGCAATCAGATTTACTTCAGTTTATTGACCTATTGATATCTTGATATATTCATATTGATAGATATTTATTTTCCCAATAGCTAAATGTGATTGATTGCAATAGTATATATAATATATATATATATATATATATATATATATATATATATATATATATATATATATATATATATATATATATATACTTTTGTAGCTCGATGTATGTATATGAATCAAACGTAATGTGATATGACTTATATTAATTGCTACGTGCTGTCATAAGAACTACAACACTACCGAGGTCGTGGGGGGTTAATGCTGGCTCCAAATCAGCGAATACCTGAGCGCGAAAGGTATTTGAGGGTGAGAGGCGGCATTAACTTATAGCCTCTTGCGGTGGTGGAGTGGGTAAAAGCTTCGCTGACGTTCCTGGATTTGTATGGTGTCCTGGGTACGCACCTGGGTGCCGACAATTCTATTATCGCCTAATAGAAATTCCCCTTCTGTTAAGCATATATGAAAATATATTAATTCCGAGGTAAGAGGGAATTAGATATTAAAGGACATTTGTAGCTCGATGTATGTATATGAATCACGGTAATGTGATATGACATATATATTATATATATATATATATATATATATATATATATATAATATATAGATATATATATATATATATATATATATATATATATAAATATTTTATATATATATATATATATATATATATATACTATATTATATATATATATATATATAACATAGTATATGTATATATATATATATAGATATATATATATATATATATATATATATATATATATATATATATATATATGTAGAAATGTTTCCTACCAATGGAGTAAGAATTTTTACAAGCCATTTAGATAAATTATACGTGACTGAGCCCACTGAACTAATGATTGGTCTGAAAGGGTTATTGATTTTATGTGTCTTGACTAAACCATACATATAAGGTAGGGAGGCGCATTGTGGTGTAGACTGTTTAATTAAATGGTCAAAGCCCTTCAAAATGGATTTAATTTGTTTATTAAAATGGGAGTTCACTATCTGTGTAGGGTCAGACCTCAGTTTCGTATAAGTATCAGTATCATTTAGCAATGTCATTATTTTACTTATATAGTCACTTTTATTCATTATTACCACTTTTATTCATTATTACTCCTTTGGTAAGAAACATTTCTAACACGAATGTTAAAAACAATGTTGATTTTATAAACAAATTGAATAGTTTAAATTTGAATTTTGATTTTATTTACAAAAGTGCCTGTAGATGACTTACTTGAATATTTGGAGGAGGAATTAGAACGTCATGACATTCCCTTAAGTGTTGCAAACCTCATTAGTCTCATAAGGTTATGTATCAAAGACAGTAAATTTTGTTTTAATGGGGAATTTTTTGTACAAAAGTTTGGCATGGCTATGGGTAATCCCTTATCTCCTGTCCTTAGCAATATTTACATGGAATTTTTCGAGACAAAACTCTTACCAAGAATTTTGCCCCAAAAAGTTATTTGGTTTAGATATGTGGATGATATCTTCTGTATATGGCCAGTTCACGAAAATCTCCAGGAATTCCTCAATAATCTCAATAATTTAGTTCCTTTTATAAAAATTTCTGTAGAGGAAGAATAAATTGTAATTTGAATTTTCTTGATGTAACTGTCCATAGAAATGATAGAAATTTCACCTTTTCAGTCTTTCGAAAATCAACTAACCTTGCCTCTTTTGTTCATTACTACTCAAATCACCATCAAAATGTTAAATTCTCTGTTTTTTCTGGGATGTTCCTGAGGGCTTTACGTGTCTGTAGCCCTCAGTTTATTGACACTGAAATTAAAACTATTTATGATATTGCATTGAAACTTAAATACCCAAGGACTTTTATAGATGTGGCATGGAAAAGAGCTAGAAAAACATTTTATTCAACTAATGACAAACTTGAATTTAGTAAGCATAACATTCTAAAATTACCCTATGATGAAAGGTTTTTAGATATTCCTAGAATTTTAAAGCTTTTTAACATAAATGTTTTTTCAGTAATATTAATGTCAAGAGTTTAATAATAAAAAATTCTCCTAAAGATCTTCCAGGCTGCTTATATGAAATTCCTAGCAAAAAGTGTGATAAAGTCTATTACGGGCAGACCGGTAAATCTCTTTCACAACGTCTCAAACAACATCAATATTCTGTGAGAACTGGGCAAATATCGAATCCATTATTCGTACATGTGAGAGATTTAGACCATCCTATTAACTGGAGTCAAGCAAGAGCCTTAATCCCATACAATGACACAGTTAAAAGGAATATCATTGAATCTTGTTTCATCAAGTCAAATAATAGAAATGTTCTAAATTTAAGTCTTGGTTTATTTAAACTTGATGCTTTCATAATGAAAAAAGTTGTAGATAAATATAAGCAACAAAATTAATCTATTCAGTTTTTACATGTTTGAACTGTAAAGGTACTTTGTAATTTCG
Organism: Macrobrachium nipponense; assembly: GCF_015104395.2. Lineage (NCBI taxonomy): Eukaryota > Metazoa > Arthropoda > Malacostraca > Decapoda > Palaemonidae > Macrobrachium > Macrobrachium nipponense. The sequence goes on along the minus strand of NC_087219.1, from coordinate 8,971,813 downwards.
GTTAGGTTTGTTACCGTGTGATATCCGATAATCGTGGATTATCTCTTTTGATTTTTACCCTTTTGACAATTAACCATCTGGCATTCTTGATCTTGTTGTGTACCTGAGACCTTTCTCTCCAATTGTACTTCATTAGCTCCTTGACAATGTCTTAGTAAAGACGAAAGTGCTTGGATTTCTGACTATCATTTTCCTGTGGGATTCGCTTATTTATGAAGTCACGTGCATCTACAGTGATTTTTTAAGCATATATATATACATATATATATATATATATATATATATATATATATATATATATATATATATATATATATATATATATAAAACAAGATATTTTGCGTCTTTCAACACAGAAGATAATGATGGAATGAATGACTGAAAGAAACGAAAGCAAAGTAACCACCTACTACAATAGGCCTAAAATTATTGACCACCTATCAGGTTCCAGTAATTGGGGGGAAACTCGGGATAGCCTTTTTGTAATTAGAGGAGACTACTAAGTCCTCGGACAACTCGAATCCAATGAGAGGTAACTGTTGTTTTAGCTTTTTGTGATGTGGCTATTTGTGTGTCCGTACGTCCACACTTTTACGGTCCGCCCTCAGATCTTATAAACTACTGAGGCTAGAGGGCTGCAAATTAGTATTTTGATCATGTACCCTCCAGTAATCGACCGTACGAAATTGCAGACCTCTAGCCTCAGTAGTTTCTATTTATTTAAGGTTGAAGGTGCTAACACCATAGGCCACCAAAGGGTTGGGGTAGAAAGTTTCATTGGTATTAGCTGAGAATTTCATGGGCCGTGGCTGAGAGCTTCATACAGCATTATACGCTGTACAGAAAACTCGATTATCTGTGCCATTTTTACATTCTTATTTTTGTTATTGGTAATATTATTATGCCTTACTCAGTAAGAGCTTGAGATCCCTGACCATCCGAAATGAGGTTTTTCGTAAAGTCCGTCATATGAAAAATATATATATATTTTTTTTTATGGTGGATGGTTATTTTCAAATACCATACATGGAAGCATAGATTTTAGGGACAGATCTTTATTCCACCTAACGGCGATATAGCGTGAGACTTCACGTATCTGAGATTCATGAAGAGATAACCTACTATAGTAGATTCTCATCAACCGTGCATTTGATATCTAGGCTGTTGATAAGCCAATCACTGGGCTGGAAACTCTCAGTCTCTCTTGAGATTTCACATAGGCAGGATGTATGCTCCACCTCAGGAGAGGTGGAACATAGATCCTACCCATGTGAACTCTCTCGAGAGACTGAGAGTTTCCAGCCCTGTGATTGGCTTATCAACAGCTAATCTCGAGCGTCGTTAGGGACTGGCCTAATGGGTGTGGGTGCGGTTTTGTGGTGGGGGTTATCGATCGTGCCCAGATGTCTTCTTACTGGGAAAGGTCGTCAAGTGGGCTTCACAATATTTTGGGTATATCTCTGAAAATGTTTAATTCACTTATTATTATGCATTAATAGTTAATTACGCTGGGCCTTGCTAGTTTTCGTAGAGAGAGAGAGAGAGAGAGAGAGAGAGAGAGAGTGCAATTTAATAGCTGGAAACGTTGACGCTGAGAAAGGGAGAAAATAAATTAAGGAAGTGAGAGAGCAAAGAAGGAAGGAAGGAAAGAAGACAAGGAGTAATAGAGAGAAAAAAATTACCCCACAGCTTGATTATGAAAGGATGGATTATTATAGCTGAGTGAATTTGAAGTTAAATTGGTCTTGACCCTTGTCGCTTACTTTGGGAGTAAGTGTACAAACTACTTTGTTTTTGTTGTTTTGGTTCTTGTTGGGGTGTAGAAAAACCCTATAAAAAAGTCTCAAAATGTCTGAAAAAAGGAGTTTCGAGTTGAATTCAAGATAGGATATTTACGATTTATTAGAATGGAAACGTAAAAAATAAATAATGTGCATGTTAAACGGTACAGAACCATTATCTCTAATAAAATATAGCGTATTTATTTTGACTAGCAAACTGACCCATCTACGATGGTTGATAAAATACGGGTGCAGAAGTGAAAAATTTATATGTACTATTTGTTCAGCAATATTAAAATAAGGGCGATTTTTATACATTCCTACTACAGAACCTCTTGGTACACAATATTATCAGTTTGTCCACAACTTAATTTCAAGATGGCAGAGTCACTTGCTCTGCTCATCGCCACATACAGTTGGCCATGCGTGAACATGGGTGACGGCAGAAACACACCAACACGATCCAAAGTCTGGCCCTGCGACTTGTTTGCAGTGAATGAGAAGGCCAGGTTGATGGGAAACTGCCTGCGCCGTAACTGGAACGGAAACTGGTTGTCCGAAGGCATCAGAGGAATCCGGGGGATGACGTTTGCCGGTGTGGGGGCCCATTGCTATCACTGCTTCGATGACATGGGAGTTTAGCTCCATAACGGTGTACCTCGTTCCGTTGCAATGTCCATTGGCAGGATCGAAATTCCGAAGCAACATTACCGGCAGTACTTC
>NC_087219.1:8961809-8964309 GCF_015104395.2 Macrobrachium nipponense | reverse complement strand
TTCTGCATACATGTTTCCTAGTAGAACGAATAAGGTTGGGTACAGTGTCTCCTAAGAAGTGATCAAGTTGTATTTCAGTGTCCTTAGAACAAATTTAGGATTAATATAGTTAAAGTATTTCTTTAAAAAAATTCAAAAGTTTTCATCATTGTGCTTCTTTGCCTTTTACAAATGATAAAATATATTTTGCTACATTAAGGCAGATTTTAAAGAAAAAATAATTTTACTCTCTTAATCCCAAATTTGTTCTAAGGACTCCTAGAACAGCTGGATCCGTTATTCACACACAGCCTGCTCCCCTCCACTCTATCAGTACATGGATATCAACATTTTCTGGGTTAAAGAAAAGACCAAAGCCGATTTTCAGGCCAGTACCATCATGGAACCAGCGCAGGTGACTTGAGAGAGAGAGAGAGAGAGAGAGAGAGAGAGAGAGAGAGAGAGAATGCAAGTTTGAGTATCAGACGTGTATGAAAACCTAAGTACGAAAGACTCGATAAAGTCACCCAAAGTTTAAAATGGTTTTGCGAGGAAGTTTTTAAACTCTGCATCGCCATGTGTTGGATGGAGTTTTGAAGTTACTAAATATGCAATAGTACAAGTTTGGCTCTGAGAGAGAGAGAGAGAGAGAGAGAGAGAGAGAGAGAGAGAGAAAATAAATTTATCTAGCTGGTGTAAGCTTTAATGAATCGGGTACCTTGTTTTGAATTACTCGTGATGGCATTAATTTTCGACACCACTGACCAGTTGTTTTTTTACTTACTCGGGAGTAATCCTAAATGCTATCTTGTTGTTATTGTTGTTGTTCTTGTTTTTGTTGGGGGTAACAAACTTCTGTGGAAGAGCCTAAAAAGGACTGAAAAAGGTGTTTGGAGTTGAGTTAAAGATACAGGAGGTTTAGGATGGGATATTTATGATTTATTTATTAGAATGAAAATATAAAAAAAAATAATAATGTGCAGGTTAAAAAGTAGTGAAAAATTATTTGTGATAAAATATATCGAATATATTTTAATTTTCGTTGGTGAAACAAGACTGTTTGACCGTAGATTTTGGCACATTTTAATTTACTTTAAGTTAAAAACATAATGTCTACAAGTTATGTACGAGGGGAAAATCTTGCACGGGTTCCGAGTAAGCTAGAGGTCGGACAACGCCTTGTTACTTTTTCTCTTTATCACTCTGTTTTCAATCTTTTCACATCTTAACAGCCATTCACCACCATCTAATGACCAGGTACAAACTTTATTGCTTAAAAACAGATTCCAATTTTCAATGAGGTAACGCCTGGGAATAGTTTATTTGACTGGACACTACAAAACGAGGTGAAATGGAAAAAAAAAATGTCGGTTTTGAAGAATAGAGGAGCAGGTAAGACCGAATCATCATTAGGGGTAAGTGGAGCCTCGGATAAAATTGTTTCCCAGACCAGACCCCAACAGTATAATACGTCAGTAATAATTTGCAGAGGGTTCAGAAGTCGCCTCCCCCCTGACCATCGTCGCTCATGCATAATTCATCTTTTCGCTGCCAGTAATCAATCAGAGGGACGATTCTGATTCTGTGCCTTCCTTACTATCTCTCCTTCTCCTTTACTACTTCCATTACTCCCCCAGTCCTTTTCCACGTTCCCATTCTCTCCCTCTATCCAACGACGTCTCTTTCTGGACCTTGCCGTTGTCGAGTAGCAAGTGGATGTATAACTAATGAGTCTCTCTCTCTCTCTCTCTCTCTCTCTCTCTCTCTCTCTCTCCGCATCTATTTGTTAGTCGTAATACCTCTCAAAGAACTATTTATGACTTGTATTCATAAATCTCTTTACAAGAACTAAATAAGTTACACCGCAAAACTACAGAAGTCTATCTGCCTATCACACAATATGTAAAGTAAAAAAAAATCTGTTGCTAACGACTGAAGATTAATTAAGTAATTTGTCCATACTGTCCAGTACCTCTTATATTCAACTAAGGGTTGCTGATCTTAATCTCGGGGACGGGGTTTGGTTGTGACCTCCTCTCTTCAAACTCTAATCATTCTTCACCCTTCAAATGCCTGCTGTTTGTGACCTCTGTCTTAACACTAGTTGGCCGTGAGCATCTGTTGAATATTTTATGCTTATGACTTCCGCTGAAAGGCTTGTGTGTGCGACCATCTAACATTTTTCACCTGTCCAACACCAGACATTCACAGGCACCTCCTGAACACCTGGGGTTCACAATTTATTTCAAATAATATTGAATTTACATTATGTTTTGGCGCGTTAGGCGTATGGAACCTAAACAGATTTGTTCATTGCCTTTATGTACATCTCTATATAAACACCAAGTGTTCACAACACTCTCTTTTAAGCCAAGGCACTTGTGAATTCATTTTCAATACAAGATGTTTAAAACCTATTAAATTATCAGTGAAAAAGAAACTTCACGCTATCTGAACAATTCCTATTTCTTTTTTTTTTATTTCTTTTTCCGAAAACCAAAAATTTCTCTAATTGATTACA
>NC_087219.1:8949309-8956809 GCF_015104395.2 Macrobrachium nipponense | reverse complement strand
ATTTTAGTGTTGGTCTATGTCAATGTTAAATAATACTGAATGACATTGACATTAATGTAACTAATGTTTCAAGAAATAATAATAGAAGTCTAATTGCACATTAAGTAATATTATTAGATATCAATGAGAGAGAGAGAGAGAGAGAGAGAGAGAGAGAGAGAGAGAGAGAGGATTATATTCACTGAGAAAATGTTGGATGCTCGTTGCAAATCTCCATGGGTTTAGAATTTGCATATTTTTGACAGGGCAAAGACAAACAGAGAGAGAGAGAGAGAGAGAGAGAGAGAGAGAGAGAGAGAGAGAGAGAGAGACGAGACTAATGCCGTACAAAAACACGATTTAATTCAGGTCAGCATTTTCTGAGCTCATGGTCATACCTTTCGGGACAAAAGGGTCATACAGGAAGAAATGAAAATAGGATAACTCCCACACAAAGACCAAGATCGTAAAAAGAGCTTCGCTGCTTTGCAATCGCAATGATTGGGGGTCATTTCCCCCCCCCCCCCCCCCCCCCCCCCCCCACCCCCCCCCCCCAGATGGTATTGCTTATTGTTAACTGATAGCATCACTGACAGAATTCGCCCTCAGTAAAGTTAGGAATCAACGCAAATGCTGGAACGCATTAGATTCATCTTTTTTTATGGCACGGACGTAAAATTAATTCTTTGCATTATATATATTATATATATATATGATATATATATATATATATATATATAATATATATATCTATGCATACATACATACATACCTACATATAAAGACATATATATATGGAAAGAATAATGATGGGAATAACACAAAGAGACAGAAAAAGTGCAACATGGATACGAGACCTAACTAAAGTAGAGGATATTCTAACAAACAAGTAAGAAAGAGAAAAGGAGTTGGCTGGACATATGATGAGAATGTCAGATATAGTAGATGGACGAAAAGAATAACAGAATGGGTCCATAGAGTTTGCTGAGAACGGAGCAGGGGAAGGAAGAGAAGACGATGGATTGACGAGCTAAGGAAATTCGCGGGTATAGAATGGCATAGAAAGATCATAAGCAGAAAGGAGTGGAAGGAGATGTCTGAGGCTTTTATCCTGCAGTGTGTTAGCAAGTCTGATAATAGATATATATATATAATATATATATATAGATATAGATATATATATATATATATATATATAATATTATATATATATATATATATATATTATATAGAAGAGAGAGAGAGAGAGAGAGCGGAGAGAGATAGAGAGAGAGAGAAGAGGAGAGAGAGAGAATACTACATTTCAAAGACTGCTGTCTCTCTTTTCAGGTAGATGAATGAGAAAAGTTTACAGAAAGGGTGGTATTTATGGAATTCTGTTGTAACAGAACATTGTTACCAGTCATATATATATATATATATATATATATATATATATATTATATATATATATATATATATATATATATATATATATATATATATATAAGTGATAATGAAAATGAATACACAGGTGGTTTGTAACCAAGTGGTCACGTCTGACTGATTTGTAAATGAGAGTTGTGGTCTCAGACACTAACGGGTTCTCTGGCCGTACATTTGTTTCCCATTTGTAGCTGCCATTATATGACTTTATGTTCATTTGTATCGTTCTTCTATCATGCTATATATATATATATATATATATATATATATATATATATATATATATATATATATATATATATATATATGGTGCGTGTCTGGGTGTGTGTGAGTGTGCTATGTATATATATATATATAAATTATATACTATCTAGATATCTCTTATCTTATATACTACATACATACATACATACATACTTACTACCACTCATTGTCATCTTGCTGTCTATTAGACTTCATCCAAGTATGGCTGAATTTTCCAAGTCTCCATCTCGTGAACATCTAAATACGAAGCTTCCACACTGTCTTTGCGGTATCATGTTCAATTATAACCTTAACCTTTATTCTCTAAACGACAAAATCTTTTAGTTTCAATTGCATTGCCGTGACATAATTCATAACTAGTATATCGTAATGCAGTTGATGATAGACTTCTGTATAATATTAATCTCGTATTCATTATAATTCGTCTTGATTTTACAATGTCATTCAGGATGATTCAGCTCATTGGATATCATGGTTCCTAGAAATTTGAAAGAATTTTGTCTCATTAATCTTTCTCCATTTTAATGTTATTTTGGTTATTCTGTTCCCTTGTGCATACTTTTGAATATTTAAAAGAATTTTGTCTCATTAATCTTTCTCCATAAAATGTTATTGTGTTTATTTTGTCACCGTGTGTATACTTTTGAATATTTGAAAGAATTTTGTCTCATTAATCTTTCTCCATTTTAATGCTATTTTGGTTATTTTGTCCCCGTGTGTCTACTTCTCAATATTTTGAAAAATTTTGGCTCATTAACCTTTCTCCATTTAATATTATTTTGGTTATATTGTCCCCGTGTGTCTACTTTTGAATATTTGAAAGAATTTTGTCTCATCAATCTTTCTCCATTTTAATGTTATTTTGGTTATTTTATCCCGTGTGTAAACTTTTGCAAAATTATTGCAGGCGTTACCACTCGAATTAAGAGAGAGACATAAGAGGAGAATGGCAGAAGAGAACATCAAAATAGCAATTGGAAATTGCTGTGTGAGGGTTGCTCCCTCAGCAGAATAAATATGGGAGGTGGTCGCCTGAAAGGTGTTACAAGGTCGCTTGACATGAAGACATAGCTCCCACTTACCTTTTTAAAAAGAATTTTGATGGAGTTGGTACAGCCAGATTTTAGTTGTAGGGAGAGATAAAATATATTTATAATTTTCAAAAGACACCTTTTTATTTAGCATGTAACGAACAGGTGGTTATCATATATCAAATGACTCGTACTTCAGATTTAAATCGAAGCAGAGATCCTGTTTTCCAGTGAGAAAAGGGGAATTTCGATTGAGTTGGTACAGCCAGATTTTAGTTGCAGGGAGAGATAAAATATATTTATAATTTTCAAAAGACACCTTTTTTATTTGGCATGTGAAGAACAGGTGGTTATCATATATCCAATGACTCGTACTTCAAATATAGATAGAGGCAGAGATCCTGTTTTTCAAGTGAGCAAAATCATCCAAAGACTAGAACGCCCAAATGATGAAACAGAGAGAGTGAAGATATTAGATAAAAAAAAAGATTAGAATAATAAAAAAAAAAACGAAAGCAATTAAGAAACAAAACATATACAACGACCATAATTTCTGTCGAGTGTCTCGTGCATCAGCCAAAGCGCAACTCTACATTATTCAAGCGGGACAGAGCTTAATTCTCCAGGTAATAAAGACCCTTCATCACACCTGGAATAATGCAAATGGAGATTTTGGTGCAGCTATTGCGTCATTTGTCAAGCCGGAGGGGACTTTTATCTCTCTCTCTCTCTCTCTCTCTCTCTCTCTCTCTCTCTCTCTCTCTCTCTCTCTCTCTCTCTCAATTCAAACATTTCATGCACAGTGCCTGACGGAATATTTATCGACCATTTGGCTATCTCTCTCATGCACTTGTTCAAACGTTTATTGTAAATGAGTTTGGTGAATATTTTAGATTTACCAACAGTTCTCTCTCTCTCTCTCTCTCTCTCTCTCTCTCTCTCTCTCTCTCTCTCTCTCTTTGTGCATGTCGAAATCATTTTGATGCAAGCAAGGGCTAATGCTTTCAGTGTTACTATTGATAGAATACTGCTATTCCTCTCAACAATTTGCACGAGCCAAAATGAAATATTAAAAGGCATAAGTACCGAGCACTTTCATGAGTATATAGCCTACTATATACGCTTCTTTAGGATACAGTGTATTTGGAATTTTATCCTGAAAAAGTGAAGGTATTGAATTATTAAATGCACAAAAGATACCCCACTTGGTATTTCACTGAAATTCAATACGTCACACACACACACACACACACACACACACACACACACACACATATATATATATATATATATATATATATATATATATATATATATAATATATATATATATATATATATATATATATATATATATATATATCTTATATATATATATATATATATATATATATATATATATATGCGCATATAAAATTCGCGTGTGTGAGCGAGGTCCCGTGCACGATACATAATTTAAAGTGCTAATGAAACAAAAGTAATATAAATTTTTTAGTAATACTCACAGATACATAATATGAAACGTGAAATCAATTGAAATTTGTTGAATAGAATAAATGAAATATACAAAAAGGATTAAACAAATAAAAAAAGAAAGAATTCCTTCGCAAAGAATAACCACCGAGAAGCGAACTTTAGCCAGCCACTAAAGTTTTAGACGACGAGTACCTCCAGAATCTGCTGATTCAGCTCTTCTGCGTCGCCTGGTTTCTCTCCGAAATCGAGTCCCAGTTGTAACGATTTTCTCGCGAGTAGAGCACTTGCAAAGATTACAGGGGATTAAGGTCTGTTTCTGCTGGCGTGTTTTTCGATCACCTTTTGAACATTTAAGATGAATCTTTATTATTCTTGTGTTGTGACGAGATATCGTCTCTGATTTTCTGTTTCGTGGTTGAAGATACAGGTGATGATCTAAGTGCGTCGGCATTATCTAGGCAAGCCTTAGGGTATCATGTTTTTCCAAACAGGTTCTCTCTCCTCCTCTCTTCATCTCTCAGGTCTCGTCACTCTCTCTCGTCCCTCGAGTCTCTCTCTCCTCCCTCTTCCTCTCTCTCTCTCTCTCTCTCCTTGGACGTGGTGAGGGGGCTCTTGAACCCCTGAAATATACGTTACCGGGTTCGAGTTCAAGAATATTATATATTATTACGTGTTCATTTGATTTCATTCTTGTGGAATTTTCCACTTTTGGTAAACTTATTTGACCTGATAAATAGGAAATGGTATCACAGCTGGGACTGTGGTTCATATTTAAATCTGATAGTGAGAACTATCAGATGGCGTTTGGACCCGAAGGTTATCACATTGCTGGCTCAACAGAGCTGGACCATGAATTCCAGGGATGGTCTAATTCTGGGTATAGTACTCACGGTTTTCTGTCTAGTTTTTCCATGATATGATTAGATTCGAGATGATTGTATTCTTGTAATACTCTCAGTCCCAATAAGCAGGCTTGGCTTACATTTAAGCCCTCCTAACTGTGTTGTGCCACCGAAGCAGAGGAATTTATTTCTGGTAATTCAAAATTAATTTCTCTACATAATGTGGTTCAGTTCCCACAATAAGCAGTAGGTACCGTCGTTAAGCAACCAGTTGGTTCCTAGTGACGTAAATAAGAATATGATCCTTCGGGCCAGCCCTGGGTGAGCTGTTAATCAGCTCTCTCAGTGGTCTGGTTAAACTAATATATAATTAACTTTTAGCCTTATGCAAGTGTAGTGAATCAGCTCCTCGACTGGATGGTAATAAACATACCCAATGATTAACCATAAACCAGTCATGCCTGTGTAATAGATAAAGCTTCATGTATATATATATATATATATATATATATATATATATATATATATATATATATATATATAGATATATATATATATATATATCTAATATATATATATATATATATATTATATATATATATATATATATATACTATATATATATATATATATATATATATATATATATATTATATATATATAGATATATATATATACTATATATATATATATATATATATATATATATTATATATATATATATAGTATATATATATATATATATATATATATATATATATAGATATATATATATATATATATATACATATATATATATAGTATATATATATATATATATATATAGATATATAATATATATATATATTATATATATATATATATATATATATATATATATATATATATATATATATATATATTATAATCATGAATAGACCATGACAAGCGTTCAGACGTTGGGAGTCGTTGTAAGCACAGCTGCTATTAAACAGTTTCCTCAGTTCCATTCTAATTAATGACCGGTTGGAAGTTATGACATCGCATGAAAATAAGGAATGAATGGCGAAAATGATAAATGGCAGCACCGGCATTTAAATAAATCATGCTGGATATATTAGCAAGATATGTTGAGCCACTGGACGGCAATGCATTTGCTTAAATCAAGAGAGAGAGAAAAAAACTGAATTTGATAAAAACGCTGTACCAGGTCTCGCGTTTGGGATGCAAAGAATGCACATTGATTTCCATCACTTTACTCTGTCATCTGAAGGAAACGGTATTTCATAGAGTTTGCAAATAGCTTATTCCACGAAGGGGAAGAGTGCAATGTAGGCATTACCTAAGGTCCTTTGCAGCATCCCTTCGGCCCCTAGATGCAACCTCTTTCATTCCTTTTACTATATCTCCGTTCATATTCCCTCTCTTACGCCTTACTTTCCGCTTTCTCCTAACAATTCTTTTTATTATTATTATTATTATTATTAAAGAGAGGAGTTTTACCACCCTATTGAGTCAAACTAGACTCTCACAGAACTGACCATTCTTTAAAAAATCATTTAAAGTGCTGAACGACCTCATAGTTCTCAGCGCTTGGCTTTTGGCCTAGATTTTTTACTCCAGCTCCGACGCCACTCCAAGAGTGCTAAGATGTTGGCGTTCTGTATTTCAGCAGATACATTAGGGATGGTGTTAAGACACATCTTACTCAACGGATGTTCCAATCATCTAATGGCTTATAGGGGTAACACATCCATGCACCGACACGACACATTATTTCTCAATATTGAAATATATTAACTGAATCACTATCCGGTCATTGCGAAAGTTATCGGGCTCATATTCGTTTGTCGCAATTTCAGTCTGAAAAAAAATCATTAACCCACTTAACTGGATCTATATTTGTTATCCATTATCATGATTGCCTTTATTATTGATAAATGCATGAGAGCCCAAGACTCTTCTCTTTAAAAATTATAGTCTTAATAATAAGATTTTGTTGTGACCAGCTACAGAAAATAGACGATCTCAGTCTCAACCTATTTTTGGTCTCATACATGAGGGTCACGTATGGAGTTGAATGCAGAGTCAGCGAGTTTGCACAAAGATAGAAAGAATTTCTATTTTGTGAAGACCTTTTTTTTTTTTTTTTTTTTAAAGCTTTGAACATAACGTTACTAAGGGCAGAAAATAAATCGGCTCTAAAAGTCCCAACATTCATTCATTTTAGTTTTCAGTAAAAGAAAAAATTGAGATGGCTTTCTGTCTGTCCGTCCGCAGTTTGTCTGTCAGCCCTCAGATCTTACAAACTACTGAGAGTAGAGGGCTGCAAATTGGTACGTTGATCGCCCACCCTCCAATCATCACACATACCTAATTGCAGCCCTCTAGCCTCAGTATGTGAAATTTTATATAAGGTGAAATAAAATCAAATAATCGTATAATGCTGTATGAAACTCTCAGGCACACCCCATTAAACTCTCCGCCGCGACCTGTGTTGTTGGC
>NC_087219.1:8909309-8931809 GCF_015104395.2 Macrobrachium nipponense | reverse complement strand
AGGAAACCAGGAAACATATGACAATACACAAAGCACTACACCCAAGAGCAAATACGGACAGACTATACATAACACGAAAGGGAGGAGGGAGGGGACTACTAGGTATAGAGGACTACGTCATCATCGAAAACAAAGCACTGGGGCAATATCTGAAAACCAGTGAAGACGAGTGGCTAAAGAGTGCATGGGAAGATGGACTAATAAAAGTAGACGAGGATCCAGAAATTTACAGAGACAGGAGAATGACAAACAGAACAGAGGACTGGCACAACAAACCAATGCACGGACAATGCATGAGACAGACTAAAGAACTAGCCAGCGATGACACATGGCAATGGCTACAGAGAGGAGAGCTAAAGAAGGAAACTGAAGGAATGATAACAGCGGCACAAGATCAGGCCCTAAGAACCAGATATGTTCAAAGAACGATAGACGGAAATAACATCTCTCCCATATGTAGGAAGTGCAATACGAAAAATGAAACCATAAACCACATAGCAAGCGAATGCCCGGTACTTGCACAGAACCAGTGCAAAAAGAGGCATGATTCAGTGGCAAAAGCCCTCCACTGGAGCCTGTGCAAGAAAAATCAGCTACCTTGCAGTAATAAGTGTTACGAGCACCAACCTGAGGGAGTGATAGAAAACGATCAGGCAAAGATCATCTGGGACTATGGTATCAGAACGGATAGGGTGATACGTGCAAATAGACCAGACGTGACGTTGATTGGCAAAGTCAAGAAGAAAGTATCACTCATTGATGTCGCAATACCATGGGACACCAGAGTTGAAGAGAAAGAGAGGGAAAAAATGGATAAGTATCAAGATCTGAAAATAGAAATAAGAAGGATATGGGATATGCCAGTGGAAATCGTACCCATAATCATAGTAGCACTAGGCACGTTCCCAAGATCACTGAAAAGGAATCTAGAAAAACTAGAGGCTGAAGTAGCTCCAGGACTCATGCAGAAGAGTGTGATCCTAGAAAAGGCGCACATAGTAAGAAAAATGATGGACTCCTAAGGAGGCAGGATGCAACCCGGAACCCCACACTATAAATACCAATACCACCCACTCGAATTATAGGACTGTGATAAAACAAAAAAAAAAAAGAAAAAAATAAATAAAATACAAAAAATATTAATAATAATAATAATAATAAACTGCCACACTAATCTGTTAAAGTTTTCACTATGAAGTTAGTAGCCAGTTTGATTGTCCCATTCGAATGTTTCTGAGTTAATGGAAAATATTGGTGATAACGTCTAATAAGACATCCCTCCACTCGTATGCTATACTCCTACTCTGACAAAGCTTGAACATTTATCTTTAATTGGCCCCCTATTGTCTTTGCAAGGTGTATAACACACGAGATAAACTACTCGTTCAGTTCGACGTCGGCTGGATTTCGCTCAACGCCTGGAACCGAACCAGGTCTTCCAGACACTGCGGAATAATCCACGCTCTTAATTAACATAGTTTCCCTTGCATGGCAATGGATAGTTTCACGAGGACACGGGACACTCCGTGCCAGGTGTTCGAAAGGGAATTTTGAAGACATCTTGCGTTTTGGAATGAGATTTAATGGTGAATATTTTATTTCTCCACTTATGTTATACCTACTTAAGTACACAGACACATAGTATATATATATATATATATATATATATATATATATACTAGATATTATATAGATGTATTATATATACATATATATATATATTATATATATATATATATATATATATATATATAGATATATATATATAGTACTATATATGTATATATATATATATATATATTATATATATATATATACATATATGTATATATAGATATATATATATGTTTTATATATATAATATATATATATATATATATATATATAGATATATATACAGATATCTTTTTATATATATATATATATACTATATGTTTATATATATATATATATATATATATATATATATATATATATATATATATATATGTATATATATATATACATATATGTTTATATATATATATATATATATATATATATATATATATATATATATATATAAATATATATATATATATAATATATATATATATATATATATATACATATATATATATAAATCTATATATATATATTATATATATATATATATATAATATCTCTATCTATATATATATACATATATGTATATATATATATATATATATATATATATATATATATATATATATATATATATATATAAATACATATATCCTTATATATATATATATATATAGATATATATATATATATATATATATATATATATATATATCTATATTATAATATATATATATATATATATATATATGTATGTAGGTATATATATATATATATATATATATATATATTATATCTGTGTGTGTCTGTGTCTGTGTGCGTTTGTGTGATTGGCAAAATGTAAACATTTGAAATAGGAAGATTGTAAAAAAAAAAGAAAAAAATTGAAAGGTGAGCTCAAGATACCTTAGTTTGTTGAGAATACAGGTGAAAGTGTCTCTATTTGTGACTTGTGGCACAGCTACTATAAGTCTCTATTTAATGAGGATTCGCTTCCTAAATCAACTCCAAGAAACAAGTGCAAATAGCATTCTTGGCCGTGATGGCTTAATTGATCAACACCATACATATATGCTCACCCTATGGTGTGCATTTAATTGAGTCGTGGAGAATTCTTACCAGCGAAGTTAAAAATGATGACATCAGTAGTTCTAAGTAATTCAAGACCAATTTCGCTCTCAGCGGTTTTGTCAAAAGTACTGCGCACAGTTATCATTCATTAACGTCCAGCATTCTTGCCTACTTCACATTATCAGTTTGCAAATATGGCAAAACACAGTAGAACTGACATGGCCGTAGCTATTCTGAGAAACGCTGAGACCGAATATAATAGGACGCAGCACACCTGTACCCTTAAGCTTCATGAATATGTCGAAGGTATTTGACACGACGTCATATTTGTTAGAAATAATGCTAAAAAGAGGTTGTCCAGTTTATGCATTTAGTATTTGGCAACACTGGTGTATTCGACTCAAAAAACTGAATTTAAAATGGGTAGTGATGTATAGGAAGAATTAAGCGTTACATGGGAAGTCAAACAGTACTTCGTATCACCATCGCATCTTTCCAGTTAATATACGGATGATTTATCAGAGAAGCTAAGTTATCACATAACTGGTTGGATCTTTGGTAGCGAGAATGTTAGCCGTATAATCTATGCTGACGATATTGTTGACTTTTGTGCGTGTGTGAGTGTGTGTGTGTGTGTGTACATATTAGTAAGTGTGTGTACGTGTGTGCGTGGGAATACAAAGAAACATTCCGTGCGCAAACTCTTTAACATGACAGACCGCCATTAACGGCACCTAAACACTTTTTTCATTCATCATGTACATTATGTACCAGACGCTTTTAAGCTAATTGAACGCTTAACGTATTGTAAGTAACGGTCGTTTAAAGTAGCAGGGCAAATATAATGAATACATTTATGAACAATTTTTCGTTGTGAACATTAGTTTTCGTGCTATCAGCCTGGCAGAAGCTGGCACCACAAATTCAAGGACGCTAAACACAGGTATAAATATTTTATGTAAAATTAATGCTGGTCGTAGACTTTTCCCCATATGATACCATGATTATTACTCTCATTATTATTATTGGACGTTTCCTGTTCTTCTCATGACTAGACCTCAAGATTTCATTATCTGATTTATATCATTTAAAATGGTGATAGACAAAACTTCGTCATATCTTTATTTCATTTTATTTATTTATTTTTCGAGAGAGGAGAGAGAGAGAGAGAGAGAGAGAGAGAGAGAGAGAGAGAGAGAAGAGAGAGAGAGACGAAAGACTACTTCGTATGGATAAATAATATTCTTCTTGGCGGGTGAAGGGATACGTAGATGAATTACTTATCTACATACTCGTAAGCGTACAAAAAATACACTTGCACACTCGCACACACGCACACACACACACACACACACACACATATATATATATATATATATATATATATATATATATATATATATAATTACACTAAAATCTTCACTCAAAATAACTGAATCTGTTATCACTTCGTTCCACACAATTTCATTTTACTCAAGCATCATACTCTTTACATTATCTCTCAGAATGTGAAATTCTATGTATTCTCATGATAATGAGTAGGTGAACTGTGTTTATGACTACAGGGGTTTGTGTACATGTGTTATTATACATACAAACATACATGCATACACATAAAAGGATTCAACGTTATTATTCTCCACATTAAAACTTTTCAATAATCCCCCCATAACAATAATAAAGTTTCCAGGAATTCGGCCAAAATTTCCTTTTCGACCGTCTGAATTGCAACGCTCCCTGTCCCCGTCCAACTATTTCCTATGGGACAGAAACTATGTCAATTATGAGCCTGGATTATTCCTCCGTTCCCGGACGAGCTGTTTTGGGGAGCTGGGCAAAATCTAAGTGACTGCAAACTAGTGGAGTTTCTCCTGAGTTGGACGAACAGTGTGTCTCAAGTGTTATACACCTTGCCAGGATAATGTGGCTCAATTCAGGGCAACCTATTGTTTGCACGTGCTGGTTTGATATTAGAATGTGTGGATTCTTTTCTGTAAGTTACCTATAGATAATAAAATCTTAGTGGACCTTTCTTGTTTGTCCGCCCATGTGGGGTCGGGGTAGGTAGCGGATTGGGAAGCTACGGGAGACATGACACATCGACTCTTCTCCTGTAAACCTGTTCGTCTGCCCCAGGTGGGGCCAGGTTAGGTAGGGAATTGGGAGGGTAGGGGAGACATGACACACTCGTCCTCCACCTGCAAACCTGTTTGTCCGCTCCGGGTAAGGGTGGTGTTCGTATGGGATTGGGCAGCTAGGGGAGACATGACACATCCACCCTCCATAATAGTCACTCTAGGTTAGGTTAGGTTAGATTAGTTCCAAAGAATAACTTATTAGTAGTTTGGCTGTGGGTAACATAATGAGACTATTTTCAAGATATTTCTACAGTTCGTTTTTAGGATATGACATCCCACTCTTTCAGGGAATGTCCAGTACTCGGTTACAGTTCGGGAATATGCGCCCAGGAAGCGACATGGGGTACGTTTAGCCGAACCAATTCCTACTCCAGTGGATGAACATTAACAATTGATTCAAACTAATTGCTCTGGCAATATGCAAATATGATGGACAGGCGTATTAAATGCTAATAAGCCATTCGCCGCTTAGCTAATTAGCTCAGCTTGCTTTTAGATCTGCTTTGACTGTTCAGGATATGGCCTAGATTAGAATCAACATTATAAGAGTTATTATGATAATAAATTTTCTATTTCTGCCAGTAGTTATAGCCTATGTTCTACTTATAAAGCAATTAATGATAATTTTGATAATGAAAAGCTTTAATGTTACACACTGATATTGCAATTAGCAATAATATTCATAAGATATTCGCAACTAAATAATAATAATAATAATAATAAAGGAAAATTCGATTATTTCTCTATTCCCAGAAACACTGTTATGTACTAGATATTATAGATATATAATATATATATATATATATATATATATATATATATATATATATATATTAAATAAATTATATATATAACTTCCTGTGGAGTTTTAAGAAAATAGGAAAATAATCGTATTTTTCCTATTGTATTTTCAATAGCAGTGTTAATTATTATTATTATTATTATTATTATTATTATTATTTATTATTATTATTATTATTATTATTATTATTATTATTATCAGTTGCAAATATTTTATCAATATTATTAACTAATTGCAATAGTAGTTTAACATTAATGCTTTTCATTCATTGTTGTTTGGTAGAACACAGGCTATTAATGGTGGCAGAAACTGAATATTTATTATAATTTATCATTCATCATTCATTATTATTACAATAAGTAATGAGCAAATATTCTTATGGCCACGCCACGAAAATTCAATTCAGACTTCCACCAAATCACATTACCCGACTACTGGAAAAAGGATCTCTAAAGACAAATAGACGGTAACATAAGTGTCAAGGCCAAACAAAATACGATCGTGATTTGATTCAGTTAATAACAGACATTAAAAAAGGCCAAAGACTGAGCCTTACAGCAAGTATTTCTTAACACGAAAAGAAAATACGCGCTCGTACAAAGATAAGCATTTGCACAAATTAACATCGGCATAGGAAAAACGCGGTACATGATATTTCTAGCGTTGCTGTAACATTGAAACTAGCTGGAACTAGTAGCGTTCCTTTACGTGTTAACAAACACGGCTTATGCGCACCTGTGTGTGTGTGTTGTAGTGAGAATGGCATGTGCTATTTATACCATCCTAGCTGATTAGCCAATAACCCAGATGCGAATATCATGGTTAACTTCAGCTTTGGCGAAAGTCCTTGTGTTGTTCTGAATCCCTAAATCCCTGACTAATAACTTCTTTGAGGGAAAATGTTCACGGTAGAAATATATACGTAGAAACACAGTTTATATATATATATATATATTATATATATATATATATATATATATATATATATATTATATATATATATATATATATATATATATATATACATACATATATATATATATATATATATATATATATATATATATATATATATATATATATATATATATATATATATAATATATATATATATATATATATATATATATATATATATATATATATATATATATTATATATATATACATATATATATATATATATATATATATATATATATATATATATAGATATATATATATATATATTATATATATATATATATATATATATATATATATATATATATATATATATATATATATATATATATATATATATATATATATATGTGTGTGTGTGTGTGTGTGTGTGTGTGTGTGTGTGTATATTATATAGATTAACTGATTCACATATCAACAAGAGACAGCAGCAATATGAAAGTAGAAGTTGTAGATTTCAGTCTAAATTGAAGCTTTGCGCTAATAACATAATTTTGTGAGTTGCCAACGAGCGCTAGTTCATACAATGCTTTCCACTGTTGTCGCTATGTCAGTAACTCATTCTCATCAATGGGCTATTGTTGCCTTGATTATGGCCGGGGAAACTGAATGAACTTTAATTATGGATTTTTTTCTGGCTCTCGATAATGAATTAGGTCTGTAGTTTTTCAGTAGGACCGTTTGATATATACTGCAGCATCATCTGAAAAGGAGGATTCCAGGAAAGCTCGGTTTTTCTGGTGAAACCCGTCCTTGAGAGAGAGAGAGAGAGAGAGAGAGAGAGAGAGAGAGAGCGAGAGAGAGAGTATGAACAGGAGGGACCATTGCCAAAAAATTTAGATCGAGATATAAGTCATAAGCTAAACTTATTATTTTGTATTTGAATACTGACTTAGGATTGAAATGCATAAGTAGTAGTTATTGTAGATTCACATCACCCTTGCATCTTATGTCTAGACCCGTCCCTTACAACGCTCCTGGTTGGCTGTTAATAAGCCAATCACAGGGCTGGAAGCTCTCAGTCTCTCTCGAGAATTCACATAGGCAGGATGTATGTTCCACCTCTCCTGAGGGATACGTCTTTCAAAAGTATCCCCCCAGGAGAGGTGGAATATATACATCCTGCCTATGTGAACTCTCGAGAGAGACTGAGAACTTCCAGGCCTGTGATTGGCTTGTCGTATAGGACTGGCCTAGACATTAGATGCACGGCTGATGTGAATCTACTGTAGTCGACTGGAAATGGGCCTATCAGCTGCAGAAAATAATGTCACTTTATTTCGAGTAGATTTTCCTATAGGCCACTGACAACTGCTACGGGGTTGAGATATTTTTTGATCCGTTTTGCTGCATTTCGGTGGCGCCCTCAGATTGAACAGTCATTTTATAAATTTGGCAAGCACTAAAAGATTAGTCTGTTCCAGTATGTTAGAAAAAATGCTTAACTACGCTAGATTTGATCACTGCAGGTTTTGATAAGAATTTAACAAGAGCATAAGGATGTTAATCAATCTATTTGGAAGAAAATAAATTTGTAAAGTGTAAACATTTTAAGGAGTGTATTTAATACTGGTATAGAGTTTAACAAAACCATACCTTGTTATTTTCTCCAGTGTACTCACACATTAAACCACGAATACTGTTTAATACTGAATCAGTGTTACCATGAGAATAATATTCATCCAAAAAATGAAATTATGTATGATAGCTATATACGCACTGGCCAGGACTCGAACCTATATCTGTCGATTTGGATAGAGAGATGTCAACGTCTTAGTACAGTGATTCTCAGCCTGGGCGTCTAGGGGGTTCCACAAGATTGTAACTGTGCCTACTCTAATGTATTAAAACAGACAATATATATATATATATATATATATATATATATATATATATATATATATATATATATATAGTATGTATGTAAAGGTATGAGCCACGAAGGAAAATGAAACACTGGAGTATCTGCAAGTAAAAGACGTCAGTCGAAAGATCTTGCAGTTACTCCAGTGTTTCACTTTCCTTCGTGGCTTATACCTTTATTTATGCATTCATCACGTTACAAACTTTCGTGATTCAGTTACACACAGACACAGACACACACACACACACACACACACACACACACACACACACATATATATATATATATATATATATATATATATATATACATATATACATATATATATATATATATATATATATATATATATATATGTATATATATATATATTATATATATATATATATATATATATATATATATATATATATATATATATATCCTCATTCCAGGACGTCTTAACCAATTCGTGGGGCGTCATTTGTCACCCGAATTGGTCTGTCATATATTGACACCGCTGTCGATATTTTCCTCCGAATATATTGGAACCTTTCTGTGTCTTCCTTTTGCGAACTGAAGACGCTGGAGAGCTCTTGGTCGGTTTAGAGTTATGCTCTTCTGATGTATAAAACGTTCTATTTATGAATCATGGTGTAGAGAAATACAAATTGTTTTTCGTCTTGTAAGTGTGGTTGTTAAGGACTTAATGTGTCTTCTTAGAGACAGCGAAAAACCCAAGCTACTAAAAAAAGACAGCAAAGAGAGAGACAGAGAGAGAGAGAGAGAGAGAGAGAGAGAGAGAGAGAGAGAGAGAGAGAGATAAATTATTTTTGTATGTTGGGTAGATAGAGAACAAGATGATTAAAACATAAAAAGGAACAATTATTTTCTTTAAAGGAAGACGGTAACCTTGGTAAAATAAAAATAAAACTTTTCACGAGAGAGAGAGAGAGAGAGAGAGAGAGAGAGAGAGAGAGAATTAGTTTTTTTGTATGTGGGAGATAAATTAAAACCTAAAAAGGAACAATATTTTCACGAGAGAGAGAGAGAGAGAGAGAGAGAGAGAGTAAATTTCTAGATATTGTTCATGTTAATTAAATAGCATCACTAAGTTGCCAAGTAATACAGCAAATATGGAGGAAAAGGTCTAATGAAGTATTTATAGTTACTGTTTTGTCTATTATGATTGTTGCTATAATTGATGTTGCAACATTAAGTGAATACACAGTGCAATTCACTCTATATATATATATATATATATATATATATATATATATATATATATTATATATATATATATATATATATATAATATATTAGTTTCCCAGTTAGTGGGGAATACTTATATCTCTCCTAAGCAAGTATGAGGTCACCTGGACACTAGAATAATGAAGACAAGTAAAGTGAATCGAGTTTCCATTGAAATAGCAGGATATATTACATGGGAAGTTTAGCAAAACAAAAATAAGATTAAAATAAGAGGGAAAGTTCCTTGGACGCAATGAATGAAACAGAGAATCAGGATCCCACTCAGAAATGCCTACACCCCAGTAGCGCAGAGTTGATCAGCCGAAGTTATAGAGTGCAGTATATTCGAATTAGGAAAGGACAATTGATGAAATGTGGAAGGATGACCCATCAAGAAGATTGTGAATAGGGCAAGGGCAGAGATTGTCAATGTCAACTTGGAAAAAGAATCGGGTGAGAAATGAGAACCCTGCTGAACACCTCTAGAGACAGAGATTAGAGGGAAGAGTTCGAGACATCGGCGACAACAAATACGAAACTCTTTGACAATGAAACTAGAAATAAGCAGGCAGAAAAAAACAGGGTTAAATCATGAACACAAAGCCTAAGTAACAGCCCTCACATTTGCGTACTAATATCGTTTTATCAAATGAAACTTAATTATACGAAACGACATGAAATACTGAACTATTTTACGATATAAACAGCAAATCTCCTTTTGCAATATATGCCTAATGAGAGCAAAATTTGTGAGTAAACAAATATAATATGCACGTGCTAAAAATTTCCAGTAATGGATCGTATCAATTTAACTGTTTAGGTAACAGAATTACATTATTAAAATGATGTAAATTATATTACCTGTGTTTATCATTGAAATTATGTTAATGATATGCTCTATATCAAATCTGTCGTAGCAAAATGGGTAATTGGATATTGCTAACTATGAAAATGAAACGCTTCAGTATTGGCCATATTTACAACTACTTTTGTAGATATTGCAGACAAGCTAATGTTTGAAGGATTAGTTTTGGAATTTGGGTAAGGTCGGCCCAGTGATTTCAATGTTGAAGTACGCGGTTATTTAACTAGGTTCATTTAAAGAAAAAAGTTTTCGTGATTACGCTTCTATCACTTGGTCTGGGTTTATGGGCCTAATTCATGCAACATAACTCTTCAACAATTTATGTAATTAAACTAAACCGTCGACGAACTTTATAATTTATGAGAAATATGTCATTTTTTTTATATCCGAGCTAAACATCAACAGGCACTGTAATGTATGAAAAACGCCAGCCATACATTTGGGCCCAGGCAGCAAGAGAAGGAACCGTTGCTGAATAAGTACTAGTTCCATGCAAAGTAAAAACACCATACAAACAAACAAACAAACAAACCAACCAACAAGAGAAGGAAAGAAATTCGTCCCCCCCAATAAGAGCAGATTGCCTCAGAAATTGCGTTGCCTTCAAACGCTGAACTCCGTCTGAGAGAAAAAAAAACGTCAGGCACTCAACAACAACAACGAAAAATAAGCACTAACGTGAAAGAAATGACGCAAAAAAAAAAAAAAAAAAATAACGCACACTACTTCCCATGTAATATCATGAAAAACACAAGTCTGAAAAACATGTTTATATCCCAGCACCAATCTCCCCGTTTCTGTTCTGTTTCTTCGTCTTGCTGGAAGGGCCGCTATTGCTCACCGCCGCGATTCTGTGAATGTCTCGCAGGAGTTGTAAGCGTTCTGATTCATGAATATTTCCCGTAGCTGTTTTGCGCCTCTTTTTATAGCCCTCGGGGACGTTCCCGTGGGCTTTTTTATGGCTCCGCGAACGCTTTTCGGTAGCGTTATTCAGCATGTAAACGCATAAGGGTGCAGTTGTTTACCTCTCCCGAAATGAAATATCATTATGTTCATAATATCTATTTTGGCATTTCTATGAATATATATATATATATATATATATATATATATATATATATATATATGATATATATATATATATACATATATATATAATAATATATATATATATATATATATATATATATACATATATATATATATATATATATATATATATATATATATATATATATATATATATATATATATATATATATATATATATATCGGCAATCAGCAGGGTCCATCAAACACATAAAAAAGTCCATGGTTTATTACAAAACGTTTCGCACATAACTCAGTGCATCTTCAGTCTGTAAAATTAAAACATACTCATTAAAAATATTATAAATAACATTAAAAAGTAAATAAAAATATCAAAAAATTGAAAAAATTTAAGAATTAACTTTACTTTAAAAAACCATCACAAGAATGTGTCAAAAGTAAAAGAGAGACCCAGTGCCTAACAACCTGTTAGAGTGGAGAAGGAAGAACGAATGACCAAGACTGCAGACCCATCCAAGACTTCAGTTATGCTAGATATAGAGGAGCAGCAGATACGTGGGAGTTTAAAGACGGAACCAGCCGTTTAATGTATAAAGACTCAAGGGTGGTGAGGTAGTTACTGTGGCTTGCACCACCAATAATAGAAAAATGTTTCTTATCAACTTGAATCCTGCATATGGACGCATGGTTCCTAATATTAGAGAATTCAGGTTTGCTAATTCTCTGTCCCGTTCTGAAACTATATCCCAGGTGACTGCAATATCTCATCTGCAACAACCTTCGGCAAGAACCAACATAAATACCGGGACATCCCGGGCACTTAAATTTGTAAATAATGTTGGATCTCATGAAGGTCGGCAGTTTATCTTTGTGGTTGAAAAATGTGCAAGTCTTAAGAGGATTGATAGGATAAGATGCATATTAAGGCAGCCAAACTCTAGTTCAATAATGCGTTTCACTTCACTTAAGAAATTATTATCTGAGATAAAAGGGATGGTAGCAAATAGCTTCTTCTTTTCTACGTTGTAAGAGGGAGTTGGCTTAAAAAGGAGATCGAGACGAAACAGCGATTTATTGAAAATACTCGTACCACTGTCTGTCAATTATGTAAACTGTTGTTTCAAGATCTGTCTTTTGTTGATCGCTTTTTGTACCGAAAGCTATTCAATGATTTTGTTAATGACTTTGTTTCATCTGTACAAACACGACATCAAAAAAAAACTAAAAGCGCTAGGTGTTGTTATTCCTAACTTTAATAATAGAAATTACTGTATTTTAAATTTATTTTTCCAATTATGTGCTTTCTAAGAGGGAAGAATTTTTGCTTTCATTTGGCCTTGATTTTTGTTTGCCTTCCTACAGACCTAAGTATGCTGATTTTTACTTTCCTTTTGAAATGCTGTTTCAAAGACTCAAGGGTTTGAATCTGGTTAACGACTTAAGTTGCTTACAACATAAATTATCTTTCTTGCTGCATAAGACCTATACGAAGTTGAAAGTGTCTTGGACACCCCGTTCTTTAAAAAGAGGATCTGAATATACTAAAGAATCTTGGTAAACGTGAAGATCTGATTATTTGCAGACCTGATAAGGGTAAAGGTGTTGTACTGCTTAATAAGCAGGAATATATTGATAAGGTTAATCTCATCCTTGCAGATAACTCCAAATTTCAGTCTCTCGGTGAACCAAATTTTTTAGAAATTTATAAGAGGGAGGATAAAATTAACAGATTCCTAAGAAAATTGAAAAATGAGGGTATTTTAGATGAAGCCACCTACCAAAGACTATTAGTAACAGGCTCTTCATTTAGTATTTTATATGGTCTCCCTAAAATACACAAGGATGGTGTTCCCATTAGACCTATTATGGCAGCGTACAATAGTCCAGCTTATTCAATATCTAAATATCTTGTTACTGTACTTAACGATTTTGCTTATAACCAGTTCACACTAAAAAATGGATATGAGTTTCAAGAACAAATAGTTTTACAGGATGGTGATCTTCATATGACCAGTTTTGATGTAGAATCTCTCTTTACAAATGTTCCTTTAAACGAAACTATTAAAATTATTTTAGATAAAATATTTTACGAAGATCATGTAACTTTTAATGGTTTTAACAGACAACTCTTCAAGACGCTTCTTGAGCTTGCTGTGCAAGACTCTATGTTTGTTTTTAACGGTCAACTTTTCTCGCAGGTCGATGGAGTTGCTATGGGTTCTCCTTTGGGACCTGTTTTTGCGAACATGTTTATGTCTTCTTTGGAGGAAACTTTTTTAACAAACTGCCCAGATGTGTGTAAACCCACATACTATAGAAGATATGTCGATGACACTTTCGTGTTATTCAAAGAGCCCTGGCAAAGTAAGATGTTCCTTGATTACATCAACACACAACATCAAAATATGAAATTTACTATGGAAAATGAAAGTAACAACTCTCTGCCTTTCTTAGACATTAGAGTCAGTAGAGATAATGGTGAATTTACCACGTCGGTATACAGGAAAAAATCGTACACGGGACTTGCCAATAATTTTTATAGTACATGTTTTAAGAATTTTAAATTGAATTCCATTTACAATATGGTTTACAGGGCTATCCGATACTCTTCAAGCTGGTCACTTTTTCACAATGAAATAGAGTTTTTAGTAAGTTTCTTTTCGCAGAACTCTTATCCAGAAAATTTGGTTTATAAGATTATTAACAGACTGCTTTCAAAAACATTTTTTAAGCCAACTCCCTCTTACAACGTAGAAAAGAAGAAGCTATTCGCTACCATCCCTTTTATCTCAGATAATAATTTCTTAAGTGAAGTGAAACGCATTATTGAACTAGAGTTTGGCTGCCTTAATATGCATCTTATCCCTATCAATCCTCTTAAGACCTGCACATTTTTCAACCACAAAGATAAACTGCCGACCTTCATGAGATCCAACATTATTTACAAATTTAAGTGCCCGGGATGTCCCGGTATTTATGTTGGTTCTTGCCGAAGGTTGTTGCAGATGAGATATTGCAGTCACCTGGGATATAGTTTCAGAACGGGACAGAGAATTAGCAAACCTGAATTCTCTAATATTAGGAACCATGCGTCCATATGCAGGATTCAAGTTGATAAGAAACATTTTTCTATTATTGGTGGTACAAGCCACAGTAACTACCTCACCACCCTTGAGTCTTTATACATTAAACGGCTGGTTCCGTCTTTAAACTCCCACGTATCTGCTGCTCCTCTATATCTAGCATAACTGAAGTCTTGGATGGGTCTGCAGTCTTGGTCATTCGTTCTTCCTTCTCCACTCTAACAGGTTGTTAGGCACTGGGTCTCTCTTTTACTTATGACACATTCTTGTGATGGTTTTTTAAAGTAAAGTTAATTCTTAAATTTTTTCAATTTTTTGATATTTTTATTTACTTTTTAATGTTATTTATAATATTTTTAATGAGTATGTTTTAATTTTACAGACTGAAGATGCACTGAGTTATGTGCGAAACGTTTTTGTAATATACCATGGACTTTTTTATGTGTTTGATGGACCCTGCTGATTGCCGATACAATATCTCGTCTGGAACATATATATATATATATATATATATATATATATATATATATATATATATATATATATATATATATACAAAATTGGGTTGGTAGTTCAGTAATTGCAAGGTCAAGAGATGTCTTATCACGAAATCTTTTAGAATCTGCTTTAATACAACTTACTTTTCATTGTAATTTCAATGCTTGTCGTGGCCTTTTTTATTTAGACCCTTGTATTTATAACATGTTTAAGAATAACCTCAAAGATATAATTACAGACTTAAATAAAAATCAGTTGCCTTAGAGTTATCTTCGCTGTAATGTATGTCTAACATGTATTGTGAATATGTATAGTAAATATGATTTTGTTTACCAAAGTTCTGAATAGCTGTCACCTATAATCCTTTAATTATCTTGTCCTTGTATCTTGAGATGAGTGCCTTAAATTTTAATTGCACCCATTGTTTATGCTAGTTTGGGAAGGTTACTCATCTTCCAGGTGTGTCGGATTCTAGGTACTAATCTCTTTATAATCCCTATCTGCCAGTTATAGGAATCTTCTTGTCTTGTCTTTTTCCTCATGTATGTCAGTTCATCTGCTTAGTAAAGGATGTTTGCACGTCGAAAGGTCTCGCGGATACTCCGTTGTTTATTTTCCTTCGTGGCATATATCTTTATATATATATATATATATATATATATATATATATATATATATGATATATATATATATATACTTGTATCAGACCACTAAAGTCGTGTGATATTATTAACCGCATCCATCCAGGAAAAAGAATGAGGCAATATAACTTGACCAGAGACATTTCAGGATTTTCTCCACCTCCTCAGGGTTCAGCCACAAGTGGTTAAGAGGCAATAACAGTCACAAGAAGACCTCTTCGTTAGATAAATAATTTTGTTAACCGCATAAGTGCCCAGCATCCGTGATGCCCAAATGTTTTCAATTTCAAGACATAATAGCGCAGTCCAGTGTTACCATGCGCAAACACCACAGGCGGGTGGACAGATGGAAAAAAACAGAGTATAGTAAACCCAGCCTGGCCTTTAATGATTAATGAAAGCCCCGTTTAATTTTTAAAGGTCCTTTTGAATTTCGTTTTACCTAATCTTTATAAGACGAATCTCTTAGATTCTCACTAACTGTTATCGTGATTGCCGTATTTCATATATATATATATATATATATATATATATATTATATATATTATATATATAATATATATTATATATATATCTATATATGTATATATTATATATATATATTATATATATATATAGTATATATATATATATATATATATATATATATATATCTAAATCATATGCCTTAATTGACGGCAGAAAGGTAAGTGACGTTAGACTTAGAATAAGTATTTTCATAGTTTATTTTACGTGTTGAAGTTTACACTCAATAGAATAGAACTTCAAAACGTAGAATAAACTAATTCCCCGTTTCACTCACCTTTTTACGGTGGATTTAAATCTATATATATATATATATATATATATATATATATATATATATATATATATATATATATATATATATATATATATAATATATATATACTATGCGTTTACACGCACTTTCATGGAAGTTCTGTCTTGATTAAAAAAAAAAAAAATGACGTTTCTAGCCAGTCTCGACTCGCAGCTCCTTAATTTGACGAAAATGTTATATTCTCCACATTCCTTGCGTCAAGTGGACTGAAAATCCTTTCGCTAAGTAATTACAGGGGACTGGAGGCAGTTCCTCGGGTGTATCAGTTCCTAGCCTTTGTGTGAGCGCGCGAGCGCATATTGATTACAAGTAATGAGACGGGATTTGCTCTGAACTTCTGGGTAGAGTTTTTTTTTTTTTTTCCTTTGAGTTGATATGGAATTGTGTAAGATGCCAGATTCTGTTTTTCGACGTTTTTAGTTCTTCATTAAGGAAAGTTGGTTCACATATCTATATACTTCGTACTGGATGCTGTTATGCGTCTCTTCTGGAAGCTATCCCTACATGAATAATTTAAATTTCTCCATCTTGTGGTTTTCACCAACGCAATCAAAATTAACATACTCATTTTCAATGTCAAAATTTACGTCTTGCAAACCCACACACACACACACACACACACATACACAAACACACAAATATGAAGCTATCCCTACAGGAAAGTTTAAATATCTCCATCTTGTGGTTTTCACCAACATGAACAAATTAACTTACTCATTTTCAACGTCAAACTTTACGTCTTGTAAACCCACACACACATACACATACACAGACAGACAGACAGACACGCACATATGAAGCTATCCCTACACGAAAGTTTAAATTTCTCCATCTTGTGGTTTTCACCAACACAAACAGGGTTAACTTACTCATTTTCAATGTCAAACTTTACGTTTTGTATACACACACATATACATATTATATATATATATATATATATATATATATATAATATATATATATATATATATATATATATATGTATGTATATATGAGCGTGTGTGTGTGTTGAGTTACTCGTAAGCATCTACTGAAAAATTCATAGGTATACACTACCTCAAATTCCTGAAGTGCGATGATTCTTGAGCAAGACATTTTCGTTCCCTGCCACTGCGAATTCGAAGACAGTGTGTGCTGCCTTCGGGAAGACAGTCCAAGAGAGAGAGAAGTTGCCCAACTCCAGGTCCAATTATCTTGATTGCTTAGTAAAGCAAAGGCCATATTGTATTCGGCACAAGTCATGCGTAATGCAACGTGGGATGCAATTGAGAGCTCTTTCATTAGAGGGCTTCGTGTAACGTGCATCTCTGGCGAATGTGGAAGTCTGCACTGGTTTACGTACTGTGTGGGTGCTGGGAGGGCGGTGTGGGGGGAAAAGCTTGCCTTTCTGTGTTTAGCATTATATAACAAAACTGTTAATCTTTTCTGGGTCACCGCTACAGTCACAATTCAATTGCTGCATCGCGGATGAATCCATTTTGCAGAAAACTTCCACATTGAGAGTTCAACTACTCATTATCAGCTGATTATAGAGTTACCCACATGCACAATGCGCCCCTTACCTTTGTTATGTTTCCTTTTTATTTTTGAAGTTTTTAATATATATTTTAAAGCTTTAAAGATGAATCAATGTATGTGTATATATTTTATATGTATGCATACATGCATGCATACAAGTATAATATATATATATATATATATATATATAGATATATATATATATATATATATATATATATATATATATATATATATAGATATATATACATATTATATATTATGCATGTATGTATGTATGTATGTGTGTGTAACTGTTCTCTCTCTCTCTCTCTCTCTCTCTCTCTCTCTCATCTCTCTCTCTCTCTCTCTCTCTCTCTCTCATTTCTAGAAATCCTCAGAGTCTCATAAAGCAAAATAGTCGTAAGAAGCCTTTTGAGTCGACAAAGACCCAGAGATAAGGGTTTAAGAGGATTGCCAATGCGGCGTTTGAGTCGCCAAAGTCCGTAAGATAAGTCCCCGAAAGCAGAATATTCAATGAGACTGATAAAGTCGTCGATTCAAGGCTACTGAGCGATTGAGCCGAATGAAATGGAAATGATGGAAAGTCGGTTGAAGGAATAGAAAATTTGGGTGCAATAATAATA
Source organism: Macrobrachium nipponense (assembly GCF_015104395.2). Taxonomy (NCBI): domain Eukaryota; kingdom Metazoa; phylum Arthropoda; class Malacostraca; order Decapoda; family Palaemonidae; genus Macrobrachium; species Macrobrachium nipponense. The sequence continues at coordinate 8,913,015 of NC_087219.1, read as the reverse complement.
ATAATAATAATAATAATAATAATAATAATAATAATAATAATAATAATAATAATGATAATACTGGAAGGAGACCCTCTTTCAAACAAGTATCATTGAAAGAAATTACTGCATCAGCTGCAATGCAATAATAAAATAATATTGGAAAGAGACCTCTTTCAAACAAGTATTATTGAAACATATTGCTGAGTCAGCTGCATTTAACTTGTAAATAGTCTTCTTTATTAGGAAAATAGAGAAGACTATACAAGTCAAATGCAGCTGTTAAGCAATATTCAATAATAATAATAATAATAATAATAATAATAATAATACTAATAATAATAATAATAATAATTATATTATATTGAACGCAAGAATAATTACCACATGGAAATAAATGTCCTAACAATATAGATTTCACCCTGGTTATAGGGATGCAGCCATACATTCCTTTCAAAGAACAACACAAGAACAGCTTTATTAGAGGAATATCTTAGAAATATTCCCTGTATCCATTGATGTGAAACTGACCCAGGAATCATAAAAAAAAACTATTTTTAAAATTTTTCTTCTGAGGGAAAATATGTCAATTAGAGGATTATTTTATAAATACTCCTTTAACTTATTGATGTGAAACTGACCCAAGAATCATTAAAAAATATTTATTTCTCCTCTAAGAAAAAATAAGGATAATGTGGCTTGAAGTTCTTCATATCTGAATTATTATTCTGAAAATGGAGCTATAATTCTGTTGCTTCCCCTCTTTCCAAAATAAAAGAAGTAAAAAAATTCAATGAATAACGCATCATAAAAGAGTAACAAATCTGACAGACAAAAAAATTTGTTACTATTCCAGCTTTAAAGTTTTTTTTAGCTTTTGAGAACTAGCTTCTGATGAGGATAAACAAAATATCAAAACTGAATTTACATGCATAAAAGATAACAAGAGCATCCCACTGGAACCAGTCTTTTAAGAAATAGGATCTTTCCCATAAAGTATGAGGAATCCACCATGAAATTCATTTTATCTGAAATGGAAATAAAAGGAAAGCGGGGAAGGTGGTGTTTGGGGTGGGGGGTTGAGAGGGGAGGGAGGGGGGGGGGAGGGGGAGGTTTGTGGGGTTTGGGGAAGGCATGTGATTGTGAGAGTTTTTACGTATGAGAGAGAGAGAGAGAGAGAGAGAGAGATAGAGGAGAGAGAGTTTATATGAGAGAGAGAGAGAGAGAGAGAGAGAGAGAGTTTATATGAGGGAGAGAGAGAGAGAGAGAGAGAGAGAGAGAGAGTACGTTTCAGTATGTGCTTTTGCGTGTGTTTGAATGTTTTTGTGTGCATGACAAAGAGAGAGAGAGAGAGAGAGAGAGAGAGAGAGAGAGAGGAGAGAGAGACCTTATATAAGCACGTGAGACCAAGAACAAACTACTATTTCTACTAAATCATTTCTGCCGTATGACTAAAGGTAACCTGCCATGGAAGACAAAAATGGTCTCCATTATTATTAACATTTTTGTCATGATTTTTATTGCAACTGCTGACATGGCACATGATCGTTATTGTCCTTTTTGCTTTGTTAATGAACTCCGTTGCTTTACTGCCGCCTTTGATGCAGCGCTGCAACCGAACCATTCCTTGCAGAATCTTTTTATCTCTAGATTCATAAACGGAATTCTTCCCTTGCAAGACTTAAAAATGCAAAAGATGCCATTTTTCCGCTCCCACTTTTAGTCTTTCTTTCGAAGACGAGCGCTTCTTCTTTTTTGTTTTCCTTCTTCACGTAACGAACGTGATTTCCCTCGGTAATAAAAGATGACGATGAAAGATTTATCATAACTTTAAAACAAAGGGAAGAAAATGACAAAGAAACCCCCCAAAAAAAAGAAAGAAAAAGGAATCCTGGACAAAAGACGGAGAATAAAAATTGATATCAAAGGGTTATCAATTGTACAGTCTTCTGCGGAGTAGAAGAATGGACATTGTAAAATATATCCCCGATTTTTAATTTGAGAGTTCAAAATTCTCTCTCTCTCTCTCTCTCTCTCTCTCTCTCTCTCTCTCTCTCTCTCTCTCTCTCTCTCTCAGAGGAAAGATTGCTCAATGAGAGCTCAAATATCTCCCTTGCTCCCTTTATCGGAGAGTAAGTTTCTTATCGAAGTTAAGATTCTCTCTCTCTCTCTCTCTCTCTCTCTCTCTCTCTCTCTCTCTCTCAGAGGAAAGCTCGCTCAATGAGAGCTGAAATATCTTCCTTGCTCCCTTTTCTGGAGAATAAGTTTCTTACTGTATAGAAATTCTCTCTCTCTCTCTCTCTCTCTCTCTCTCTCTCTCTCTCCTCTCTCTCTTACCACCAAGGTAGCACTCTCTCTTTCTCCCATCTATTCATACTACTACTTCTGCTAATACTTAGGATTTGTCGATGGTTTGATGATCCAAGATAGTATGCATGAAGTGAGCAGATTTTTGTTCCTGTTCACAAAATTCAATTGTCAAAACTTCAGGCTGAAAGTAGCATACACTGAGCGTACTGGGGGTCTTTTTACTTCGAGTTTTGCTGTCTTAGGGCAGAAGGATATAACTGAAGGGTAAAAGTGTAATGCTACCGATATCAATAGTAGATTCACGTCAACCATGCATGTGATGTCTAGCCCGTCCCTTACGACGCTCCTGATTGGCTGTTGATAAGACAATCACAGGGCTAGAAACTCTGTCTCTCTAGAGAGTTCACATAGTCAGGATGTATGTTCCACCTCTTTTGAAAGAAGTATCCCTCAGGAGAGGCAGAATATACATCCTGCCCTTGTGAACTCTCTAGAGAGACTGAGAGTTTCCAGCCCTGTTATTGGCTTATCAACAGCCAATCAGGAGCGTCGTAAGGGACGGGCCTAGACACCACATGAACGGTTGATGTGAATCTACTATAGTAATTCCCATGTCTTTTTTTTTTTTCTTTTTTACATAATATCTCGCTAAAAATATGACATACCGAGCGTACTAGAGTACTAGGGTTTTTTTTTGACTCTGAATTGTGCTGCCTTTAGAGCTGCAGGAAACAACTGAAAACATCTGGTTCCAAAAGTTAAGAATCCTTACTTACCTCTCCATAATGGCCAAAACTGTATCTGAATATTAATGATAATATTAACAATAGTCAAAATGCTTCCTCTGAATAGGTTTCATATTACTTCTCTTATATCTGAGCCAGCTAAAGATGACTCATCCTCAGATGCCTTCACTGCATCTGGTCCTACATCTGAAGCTCTCACCAACACTCAATTTTTCTCTAGATTCTCAGGATAAAAAGTCTTGTCAAGATTACTAACTCTGAATTTGGGAGAAAGCTCGTGGATCTAATGGTCTTCTTTACACGTTTTCTGAAGAAGTTTACGGTAGCAACTACACTGCATAGCTGTATATGTCTACATTTAAAGTGCCCCAATAGTTCCTTAATTTATGCCATCGTTACAATTTTAACTGACTCTGAGCATTTATGTGCACTAGATTTTTCTAAAACTGCCATTCTTAGTGTATCATATTCTGTCGTGATAAACCTAGAGTAAGAACATCCTGACCGTTTTAGTGTTTTCACTATAAGTTAGGAGACGGACAAGGAACTGTCTACCATACTCCTTGTTATATCTGTTGCTACCTACCATAGAACTTATTACTTTGGCCCAGACAAAAAAAAAAAAAAAAAAAAAAAAAAGGATTTAATAAGAACACTCCACGTCTCAATAA
>NC_087219.1:8896809-8904309 GCF_015104395.2 Macrobrachium nipponense | reverse complement strand
TTCATTGACTCAGGTGTCAGGACTTTTCCGACTTGCCAAATTTGTCTTCCTCCCCTTTTCTTGGTCGGGGAATTGTACCCAAAATCTCTCTCTCTCTCTCTCTCTCTCTCTCTCTCTCTCTCTCTCTCTCTCTCTCTCTCTCGGCTTTGAAACTTTTGCCATTGGCAAGTATCCGCTGAATGGGGCGAGGCCAAAGTTACGTAGTAAGCCGATGGGTTAAATTGATGAATTTTCAATATTTTTTTTTCTCTCTCTTTTTTATTTTTTACTAGATCAGTCCAAGAATTTATTTATTTCCTTTATTCTATCATTGCAAACTGATGAATTTTCAATTCCCTTTTTTTTTTTTACTAGGTCACTCCAAGAATTTATTTTATAGGTTTTTTCTTTATTCTACCATTGCCAGCCTCTCTCTCTCTCTCTCTCTCTCTCTCTCTCTCTCTCTCTCTCTCTCTCTTGTTAGGTCTGTCCAAGAATTTATTTTATTGTTTTTTTATTTTATCTAATTTTTAATTTTGTTAAGCATTTGAAGTACAGGTCTTTTCGTCCAATTGTTTAAAGTCGAAAATTTGCCATCCATTTATTTTCTTTATTCTATCATTGTCAGCCTCTCTCTCTCTCTCTCTCTCTCTCTCTCTCTCTCTCTCTCTCTCTCTCTCTCTCTCTCTCTCTCTCTCCGACTGCGTCCCACGACATCCGACTGATAAAGAGGTAATTAATTATAACATTTACTTTGAGCAAAAGCGTCATAATTGATTTAAAAAATCATTACATAGTTCCAGTTTACAATCGCCCTTTGACTGACAATTGTCGACTGACCATCAGGTGCGCAATTCATTGTTTTGTCAAACAGAATAAATTTCCTCTACCCTTTCCATAATTTACTGTCAGTCACCGGCTACAACCAACAGCAGCTTGCTGACCACTAGGTACACAATTCAACCAATTCCCTCGGACTTTCAGGTCTGGAATCGAACCAAGGATGCTTTGACTGTGAGATAAATATGATGCCAAACGGTGTTAAAAATTCATTCACTCCTGCTTTATTATTATTATTATTATTATTATTATTATTATTATTATTATTATTATTATTATTATTATTATTTATTGGAAGGAGACCCTCTTTCAAACAAATATTGTTGAAAGATATTGCTGTATCAGTTGCATTTAAATTATAAAAACAACTGATGCAACAATATCTTTCAGTAATACTTATAATTATTATTATCATCATCGTTATTATTATTATTATTATTATTATTATTATTATTATTATTATTATTATTATTATTATTATTATTATTATTATTATTATTTTCTCCTAATGATTGTAATTAATCAAACATTTCATATTTTCTCTCCTGACGTAGCACTCAAACCTATAGTTTTTTTTTTTTTTTATTTTTTTTTTTATAGGAGCATATCCGTGGCTCTCTCTCTCTCTCTCTCTCTCTCTCTCTCTCTCTCTCTCTCTCTCTCTTTAAATTGTAGCCTACATCAACCCCAGAATTGGAACGTTCCTGGAACGGTCGGAATGGGGTCCAAAACTTCTGTGAACGCTTCGGATTAGCGAGTTAAATTGATAACCCGGTCACTTAACTTCGGTTCAAATCCCCTTTAAGCCAAAACTTGCGGCGTTAGTCCCAAGTTTTCGAGATATATTAGGATGGGAGATTTGCCCTCTGGACCCCAAACACCGTCAGTCTTGCCAGTTAAGTCCTTGACTGAGAGACGATTCGGTATTTGAGGAACATTTCCAGAGATTTTGATGACCGAAGACTCTCTGCCGCCTGTAATGGAAGCGTCCAATCACTTTTCTTTGGGAGTTTTAACGTTTAATTGATGTCTCCTTGATGATTTTACCAGATTTCTCTCCTCGGGACTTATTATTATTATTATTTCATTTTTTTACACATGGACGTACGAGTTTGTGTCAGGCTCCCCGGCTAGTTAACAGCTACTTAAAACCTTTCTTTATGGCGGTAATTATAACACATTCTGTTACGGATAATAACAATAGCTATGATTCTGATAAAAGTTCCATGGTGATGCAACGCACTCGTGGTCAGGTCGGTAAGGTGACCTCGTCGTGATTATGGTATCGCGGGTTCGTTTCCCCCTATCGGACATCATGATTTCTTTCACAGTTCTTTCAATTTGGATCTCGAGGCTTTGTAGTGACAAGCGTATCAAAAAAAAAAAAAAAAACGAGCAAAGAATGTCAGGAGTTAAGAGGGCATTGTGGCTATTACATTTATATATGTATCTGATAAAAATTACCAGTAGATTCTACATATATTAAGAAGTTTTCATTGTCCATTAGAGTTTCTATTAATCTTGTTATTGTAAATTAGCAGGTTTCCTACATTATTACCAAGACTTCGTCCAAGGCATCAGTATCAAGTCACGAGATTAATATGGTTCACTTTTAAATTATTTATGAAATAACTTACCAATAGTACGTTCAAGTCGGTCCAAAGTCCGGGTTCAGAAAAGGTGACGACAGACCTCCCAACATTCAAACGTCTTAGGATGATTTGGAGAAGTTTAGGGTAAAGTAAAACGTCACAAACAGGGTATACAGAAGTTGATGACATATTGGTAGTAGTAACTAGCGCTTCGTACTCATCAGAACTACCAATAAGTCATTAACTTCCATTGACCTTGTTTGTGAAGTCTGTCAGTAAGTTACCGACGTGAAGCTATCTGGCACAACGGTAGTGGGTCTTATGAAATCCTCAAACAAACTACTTTGCTGTTGTTGTTGTTGCTGTTGGGGGTTAGGAAAGGTCTATGAAAAAGCTTGAAAAGGTCTGAAAAAAAGTGTTTCGCGTTGAGTTAACGGTACAGGAATCTTAGGACGGGATATTTATGATTTATCTATTAGAATGAAAATCCAAAAAAATAAATAATGTGTATGTTAAACAGTACAGAACAATTATTTCTAATGAAATATAGTGTATTTTAATTTTCGTTAGTGAAACAACAATCCATTTCACTGTAGATTTTAGCACGCGCTGCTAGTATGCTAGAAGTCGGATCACGCCTTTTTTTTCTTTATTTCTTACAGCAAAAACAGAATAGAAAAATTAATGAGATGAAAATCTAACCGAGCGATTGACTCTCAATTACCAATATCTGTTTAACGTCTTGAATATTACTTGTTCTTGTATGTATCTCTCAAAATGTCATTTTGAAACAACTTATAATCCATTATTTTAACGTGACATTGGTAACTTAACAACAACAGTAGCCATGAATCTATCTAAACAGCAACAACACGCACGCAGAAAGTGTCTAAATAAAAGACAAGTAAATGTGTAGTTTCCAGCCACTATAAACATAGAATAGACTAAATTACCTCTGAAGTGTCTCTGGATGGTTATTTAGTTTTTTTTTTTTTTATTATAACAACAACAAGGGTACAAATACACTGCTGCCAGTGTTGCTGCTACTCTCATTAATGATATAACTTTTACTTTCTTTCTAGATTATATTTCATCTTCAAGCTCAAAATCTCACTTAATCGGAAATCCTAGGGTTAAAGAAATGAAAAAGCTGGTTTAACATTTCAAAATAGGCACAATTACGGTATCACCCGAGATGATTTCATTTTCAACTCTCTCTCTCTCTCTCTCTCTCTCTCTCTCTCTCTCTCTCTCTCGCCAATCAGGGAGCTCCTGGCAATTGGCAATAGCTCCAAATAATAGTTCCGGGTGGTTGGACGGTGTATCTGAAGCCAATAGCTTCGTTCGACAATGACTTCCAACGCAGGTATTTCTGCTTCTTTTGTTCATTTCTCTTTAAGGATTGTTGGTTTTTCGGCAGGGCTTAATTGGCCGATAGAATCGGGCAGGGCAGTGTGAATGCTTATATGAAATACGCGAGCCATACCTCGCCTGGACTGGACTGAAACGGTGGACGTATCACGTGAGTTTCCATCTGAGACTTTTGGAACTTTGAAAGATTGGTTATTAATGAATTTTATTGACCCCAACTTACAAAGGCAATTATGAATAAGTGACCCATGCCCCGTGGCGGATTGAAGGGATGGGGCACCTGGTCACGTCCCCCGCCCCCCCCCCTCACCTTGGATATGAGTAAGAGAACATTGTTTTTATTCAAGAAATTACCATAAGTGGCATAAAATTGCTTAGCTAATGAATATGTCAATAACATTAATAGCAACAATTGTACAGCAACAACTACTACTGTGTGTTTATGTGTGTGTATGTGCATACATAAATATTATATATATATATATAGTATATATATATATATATATACATATAATATAATATAAAAATATATAATATATATATATATATATATTATATATATATATATATCCATATATGTATCAAAAATATATTATTATTATAATATATTATATAAAATATATATATATATATATATACAGGTGTGTATGTGAGATGATACTGAGTGCCCCTCACCCCTCTACCCCCAATGAAATATTTGTAGATCAGTCAGTGCCCATGCCCTATTTTCAGGAAGGATTTTATGGGATTATCGACATTATCCGTAAATCCCCTTGACTGAGGCTTCCGTTAATACACGACTTTGGTTCACAATAGACACAGTCAACGAAAATTCAGTAGATAATCGTATGACAGCCGAAAGTACGAGCGATTACGCGTTACTGGACGAGATTACAAGCGATTAACGTTACATTTAACGTATGATTAGAATTAAGTCTCGCCATTACTCATGGAAATGTTTAGTAGAATAATGGACTAGATGTTTCGGGTCAATTTTTCATATTTAATCCAGCATGCAGTTAGTGTAATCTCATTTTCATAAACGCACACGTAAACAAATACACACGCGCCAGCAAATGCACATACACTAATATGTGTGTATGTATATATATATATATATATATATATATATATATATATATATATATATATATTATATACATATAGACTTTTTAATATGTAAATGAATTAATAAAAACGATCCCTACATATAATTTATTACCAAACATTTTTAGTTTAAGTATGTCACCATTAAAAAATACAATAATATCAAATCCCGTAGGTCTTGAGCCAGGCAGATTAATGCCTACCCACAGACATGAAATAAATAAAGGAATACACAAATAAATATATGAATAAATAAATAAGCAAATCATCCCACCAGATATTGAGGGCATAGAAGCAAATACTCGAATAAGTGTTTGATTCTTTTTTATATAAAAAATATGGTAAATATGACCCAAAAGCGACGATAACAAGTATGAATTACATCTTCCTCGCATGCAGGATCAGGCATTGTAGTGAATAGGATACAAGATTTAAAAAAAACAAAGAGAAAAAATAATGATAAGGATGAGAAGGGGGGCTATAAGGTGAAAATGGATTGTGCGTTTAAAATTGTGAATGGCGCGATCGATGGAGGGCGTCGATATTAGACCGCACCTGATTTAATCAAGAAGATTATAAGGGTCGCCTTCCATTTACTTCAGCACCTGAAGGATGCGAGTAAACATTAGGTTCGAGCGGCGGTTATAGAGATTGGAGTAAGGTTGCGTAAAAGCAGCTGGATTCGTCGGCCTCAGACAAGACGAAATGGCCATTTTTGAAAATAGCATTTAGCCTCAGAAAGTGGGGGCTATTCATTATAACTATTATTATTATTATTCGAGGAACCTTTCCTCGTAGTGTCTTGATGATGATGATGATGATAATTTATGGTGTTGTTTTTGCTATTTATTACTTTTAATCTCATGGAACGATTCGAAAACAAATATGCTTAAATAGAATAACAAAGTTATATAGATAAATTGGCCTCATCATTGTTGTGGCGCACTACGCGCTCTGGAACACGGCGCTACCGCCTCAACCGTCTTCCCGATCCCCTACCTACCTCGTCCCCACCCTGGCGGACAAACAGGTTTGCAGGAGGAAGGTGAATTTCTCCCCCACCTTCCCCTTCCCCTACCTACCGGTTTTGCAGGGGGTGAGTGGCTGTCATGCCTTCCTTACTGTCACCCCGGGGTAGGACGAATGAGGTCTACTCGGATTTTATCTTTATAGAAGAGACTTTTGCTTTTAATGAGACTTTTTCGTTTTACTTTGATATTGTAGCAATACGTTTTTATAAGGTAGAACGTTACCAGTTCTACTCCCAGGTCTTTCAACCTTCCTAACTATTTATTATCTTTTAGGTGACATTTACGAACGTAGGTATATGAAACCATGCCATTAACCGTCGTTAACATTAAACTGGGATATGCGTCAAGCTTTATTTGCATGCTCTTATGAATACAGTTTATCGTGGTGTCTTTATACGTAATGTTCTTGAGTGGATGTACAAAGGAAAGGAAATACGATTGGTCTTATGAGTGTCTGACCGAATATGAAAGGTGGATAAGCATTTCTTGAAGTCATATATTCAGAATTATCCTTGAACGTCCTTTAAAAAGAATTGCTATTTTATGCAAAGCTCTCTGGAACGACTTGTTCCAGATATGCAAGTGATTCGATGTGAATTATGTACAAGGTCTATTTTTTACACCTTCGCTGTCGATAATCAATTTCTTCAGCGTTGCATTGGAGCCACTGCATCTAACCTGGCCTTGTGATAGTAAAAGAATTACTCTGAACACAGGGCACATTTATTTCTACTCTTTATGTTGTTCGCCCAGCACTTCTTCGATCGCTATTCGTGTTTATCTTATTAAAATTTATCCTGTTACACTTAAAACACTGACATATAATGCCAAGTTTTCCTTTTAAGACTCAACCATTTAGTCATTTTTTTTCTTAAACCTTGGGCTCTGTCGTTGCTTCTTGACTACGACTTGTCTTAACATAATAATAGTGAATATTTTGGTGGATATGCCGCGGCATAGTTGGATTTGGGTAATATGTCCCGCAAAAATGAATAATTTGGTGAAAATACCTCCCCATGGCTAGATTCGGATAATATGTCCCCAAAAATGGGGATTCAAACGAAAATACAGGGATTTTACAGTGAATTTTTAACCCGAGATACAGGTAAGGTGCTGCGTCTAAGCATGATGAGGATATGAACGCATCAATGGGACACACACGTGAGGGTAGAACAACCTCTGGGTTCTGCATAATGAAAACTTGCCTGCAATTTAATGTTGCATCTTGAAGACTGGATGCTAGTGCATATTATTCTCAGAGATAAACCCTCCAGCTGCAAGGAAGGAATTAAGATTCTTATAGATATCGTAGGATATTATCGGTTCATTATCAGTAACGCTCCTCTGACATTTAATCTTTCTGATCACTTGAAAGCAAGGACTCCGTTTAGACCAGGGGTTCTCAACCTTTTAATTGCCACGCCCCCTTTTGAGAGTTGGTCTTTCCCTTCACGCCCCCTCCTCCCCTTCCTTGCATCTGTGAGTAAAATCCTAGACTTAAAGGAAAATGAAAAAATAGCGAGAGAGAGGATGTGGTTTTCAGGGATAGAGAGGGAGGTAGATAATTACATAACAGACCA
>NC_087219.1:8876809-8881809 GCF_015104395.2 Macrobrachium nipponense | reverse complement strand
ATACAACTTTATCACCTGCTTTTGTGCTTCAGGTGGTCAGTTACTCCATTTACGGTCCCTACCCGACTGGATACTACGATGGGATGAACATGATACTGCCTCGAATCGAAGAAGTCTACCCAGGTTGGGTGACCCGACTCTACTACCGAACCGACGAGAGTAATCCGAACATCACCAGATGGATGTGTGACCTGGCTTGCAAGCATCCTCATCTCGACCTCTGCGATGTCGAGAGGCTTCCGGGTAAGTGAAAGCGAATCGTTACTGCGGAAATGCGATCAGGCAGTTGAGTCCTACAGTATACACAGTCTGTTGCAAGGCATAGGCACCTTAGCGACGAATTCTGATTGGCTAGCTGGCTCAGCTGCGCATCCACAGTAGGCTGATTAGTATTGTTACGATTATCATTATTATTTCTTGCAGTGTTCGGAAACATCACTTACTCCGTCGGAAGAGTGTGGAGGTTCGCGACGATGGGCGATAATCTCGTCGACAAATTCATGGTGCGAGACTCGGATTCCCCGATCTTGCAGCGAGAAGTTGACGCTGTGAACGAGTGGCTGGCAGACGGGACGGTAAGCATGTTCAAGGATCTACTTTTACAGCGTTTTTGCTTTTCATCAGCAATATGGAGCGACGCGTGAAAGCCAAGGAAAGCCAGAAACCGTCGGTTTAACCTTGAGCATCTGCCGGGCCAGATCTCAGGCTAACGACCTCAGCCCGTTAAAACTTGGTGAAAACAGAAAAGCCATCATATTTAAAACCTTTAGCTCCACCCAGTTCAATAGGGGGAAAACGTATCGTACGCACGCACAAATTTTATACATTTATAAAGTAACCTTTGAACATTTCCTTCGTATAGACTCGATGTGCCCCATCATTTTTTTCTTTGATATTGAAGCTTCATACCAACTTATGATTTTAATGCATTCGGATATGCATGCAAGGACTTCATGACATTATTGATTATTGACTTTAATATGATTTTCGCCTACTTGGGATGTTACTACAAAAAGTTAAATTATATATATATATATATATATATATATATATATATATATATATATATATATATATATATATTATCACATAACCTAGGATTATATACAAGTATTGAGCTACAAATGTCCTTTGATATCTAATTCGAGTTATCCAAAGAGATAATATATTTTCATATTTCCAAGGTAGAGTGTTCGGATATTAAAGGACATTAGTATTTTAATGCATATATATATATATATATATATATATATATATATATATATATATATATATATATGTGTGTGTGTGTGTGTGTGTGTGTGTGTGTGTGTGTGTGTGTGTGTGTGTGCGTGTGTGTGTGTGTGTGTATGCATGCAGAAGAGCGTGCTATTAGAAACAGAGCTTATAGTGAGAAAAGTAATGGACTCCTAAGGACGCAGGATGCAACTTGGAACCCCACATTATAAATACCACCTAGTTAAATAGGATGAATAAGATAAAAAAAATAAGATAAAAACAATAATACCTTTTAACAAAGTTTAATGGTAGCTATAACAGAGCAAATTTTTTATTGTCATTGTTTTTACTTAGATTCAAGTGTTTGCGTACGAATCCACTGGTATCTCTCTCTCTCTCTCTCTCTCTCTCTCTCTCTCTCTCTCTCTCTCTCTTCTCTAAACCGACAACTCATTAGACGAAACGTCATAGAAATTAAGAAAAAAAAGTAGCAATAACTGAAAATATCACTCTGGCAATATCTCTCACTTAAGCCTGCCTATATTTATGATAGCATCGAACTGTCTTCTCCTCAGTGTTTCCATGTGATGAGAGACCACCCATTCCATGGAATACCTATGCTGGCCGGGATGTGGGGTGGCTGCAACACCTGGAAGCCTGACCAGATCTTCAACGTGACAGCCCGTATTCTCAGAGAGTCATCTTGGTCCAGGGCTGATCAGCCTGTTATGGGAGTGCGTATTCCAACTGATTCTCCTTCTTTTTAGCTCATCACTGTCCTTGTTTTTCCAGACTCGGGGTGGTATACCATAGGCTTCCCTTCGTTAACGCTGAATATCTTTGGAAAGCTTTTAAACATTGCTTATGAATTTCACCTCCAGTGTCAGACAACTATTTGTGGAATTCCATACTAAAATATTGATCCATAAAAATCCAAATGTTTTCTTTTTTGGCGTTAGTTAACTATAGCTAAATGATATATATGAATGAGGAATTTTCAAAGTTATTAAAAGCTGGGCATGTGTTCGTTGTAAGAGTTTGTGGTATTTTTTTTTTTACTTACAAGGGTCGGTGTAGTTTTATTTTTCTTTCCTATTTCTGACATATTTGACACTGGATCAATTTATATAAATGTAAAAAACACAATATTACAAATCTTTTTATCTCATCACTGTGTAGTTCACTGTGTCTTGATGAGCGTTTATATCTGAATTGTCCTTTAAGGTTTTATAAACCTAAATTCCAGTCCAAATCTTCATTTTACAAGTCATTTCCTTTTGAGATGTAATCTAGACCTTCTCCATTATGCGCAAACTTGGGTTGACAAATGAATTTATTGATAATGTGCCAACAGTTATATTTCATGTTAGTTGCAAACTCTGACAATTTCAGCAATCTGCGCATTCTCTTAGGCGAAAAATATTTGTAACAGGCCTGTTATCAGTTATCAATATGCTATCATAGTCTTAGATTATGAAATGATTAAGTGAAGTGAAAACTACAGAGGAATTAACATGATCATTTACGCAGTTCGTGGATTGTAGGGTCAGACTCTTTTTCAGTTTTTATAACTAAAATCTGTCCAGCACTGAATGACCTCATAAGTCCCAATGCTTGGCCTTTGGCCTAAATTCTATATGCCTTCTTAATACAGGACTTGTCTTTGTGAGGAGTGTGAGGAATTAACTAAGTAACCAAAATACAATTTTATATAATGTTTTCGCCGTATTTTCTGACAGATGCATTGTCGCCCCTCACTTAAGCTGATGATGATCCTTCGTAAGCAGTAACTGATGTCACTATACAAATCAGAATGTTAAGTTTCCATTAAATTTACTTCATGATTACAAAAAAGCAAAGTGTGACCCGACCTCCAGCTTACTAACAGTGCGTGCTAAAATCTATGGTCAAATAGTGTGTAGTTTCACCAACCAAAATTGAAATGAACAAACTAAATTTATTAGAAATAATTGGTCTGTATTGTTAGAAAACACATTATTTATTCCTTTTACATTTTCATTCTAATAAATAAATCATAAATCTCCTATCCTAAAATTCCTGTATCTTTAACTCAATGCGAAACACCTTTTCAAAGACTTTATATAGCCTTTTCCATAGAGTTTTCCTACCTCTCTCCCAACAAAAACACAGCAAGAACAACACAACAACAAAGTGTGAGTGGGCTTATTCCCCGAGTAAGCGAAAAGCTTTACAACAAAATATTTGAAGTATTTTAGGTCCTGTTAGAAAAAGGTAAAGCTATGATTCCCCTCGGTTGCTTCAACATTTCCCGATTCACAACATCCAATGATGCCTTGTCAATGTCATCAACGTCTTATATAAACCTGAGAGATATTGCAATAGCAAACAATTAATGACCATTACCTTTATACAGAGGTCTAATTGTTCCCCTCATATTTACTCTCATGGAAATATGGAAACTTTCCCTCGTCCCATTCAACCATTCAGTCACACCACCTGATTTCACTTGTAGTCCTTTCACTTGCTGCTATCTTTCCATTCTTGAACTTTCGAATTGTTCTTACTTACATCTTCAGTAGTCACCTCCTGTAGTATTCTCACAAATACACTAATCCCTTGACTTTTTCCTCTGCATTAACGTATTCTTCAAGGTGCCCAAACTTCATTGACGCAGAACTGCATTTTTCGTCAGACAGTATATATCTTGCCAATTGTATTCTTATTTAGAATTTAATTTACTCATTAACTTTTCTGTTTCCATTTACTTCCCTAACAATTTACTATCTCCTCATGAGTTCAAAGTCAGAATTAAACCTAATTTTCCTAACAGACTCCTCCATTTTCACTTACTTTATTGTGGGCTTCCTTTTCCATCCCATTGCATACCAGTATATGATCGCTTCTATTCTTCTACTGCACTTTTCAAATTGTCATTCGTTCACACAAAACTTTTATTACATTATTCTATCATATACTACTTTTAATTGATACCAGTTTTTAACTTCCTATAGAGTTTTGCATCATTTTATTTATCTCTACGTCGAAAGTGTCACCATTAAACTCATTTACTTTATTACATTTATAGCCACAAGAACGGCGTTCAGCAATTACACGACCCATTTTCCATTCATTTCCACAGAGAAGGTTGTGGCCAATTGCTAGCATGAATATCACGCCCCACGACGCCTACTCCTGTAGATCATTTGGTAAGAACAAGCCTTTTCCAAGCAAGAGGGTCAACTTTACGTACATTGGAGAAAAGTCCTACATGAAGGCCTTCAAGAGGCCAAAAACGTTTTGGGAATGTCCTGTATATTGTCGACCCAAGGATCATCAAGATTGGAAGTACTGCTAGGCAGCAACAAATCAGATATTGATTAGTGATGCCCAAAGCAGTGAAAAAAAAATAATTTTCCATAGTACCTACAGTTCTGTTTTATTTATTTGTCATTTACAAATTTGTCATATAAGCCATTTCGCCTGTGATTTAAGTATTGATAGTGATATCACTAGATTCTTATTTTGGGATAGGTTTCTTGAACTGTCATTTTTGTTAAGATAGCTTGTTAGAATTATCATATCTTATCCCTCTGATTTCATGTCCAAACTTTCTGTTTTGCTTGCTTTGATTCGTAATTTGTTTCCATTATTTTTCCTAAGTAAACATTTCCTAAGTAAACAATCTCGAAGACTGCAGGAAACATGATAGAAGAATGCATGCATAATAGATTGAATACCTAAGCTACTTCTGATAATGTTAATCAGCGAAAGACAAATTTGTATGGAAGATAATAAATTGA
>NC_087219.1:8864309-8869309 GCF_015104395.2 Macrobrachium nipponense | reverse complement strand
TGATAAACTATGTTGGACACCAAAGGCGGGCTTAATCTGTCTTTAGCTCTGAAAAGAGATCGGATTGTTAGAGGATTTTCGGAATTAATTTTAGGTTCAAGGCTGTAATTCCTTGTTAATTAATTGTAATACTTTCTTTTTGAAGGAACTGTCATGGAGGAAAGGGAACTTAGCATAGATGATTAACTTGGGAACGCTATGTATAGGAGGTGGGGGGTTTATTTTCATGTTTAATAATTTATTGAGGGTTCTATAAAAGTGCACTGAGGGGAAACAGTTGTTGCTAAAAAAGTTTACTAGAAAATCTATTTCGTTGTGGAAAGAGACCCAACTGGAAGTGAGGACAAAGGCTCTATGAAGGAGGGTGGAGAGGGCATTTAAATTTAAAATTAAAATTACATGAGCTATAGAAATTTGTCCCTAAGCCTGTAAAATGTACTCTTTCTGTAAATTCCTGTATTGGAAAAGCTATTATTTGTCTCTAGAAACAAGTAAATCTAAAAATGGCAATGAGTTATGGGATTCTTTCTCTATGGTGAACTTAATATTAGGATGTTGAGAGTTAATAAATTCTAAAAAAGCTTCGGCATTAAAATCAAACCTAAACAACGCAAACGTGTCATCCACGTACCTTCTGTAAAATAGGGGGTAAATGTTGAGGGGGCAACTGTCAAAGATGGTCTCCTCCAGGGAGTTCATAAAAATATTGGCGAAGGTGGGACCAAGTGGGCTGTCATCGCCATCCCTTCAATTTGCTTAAAACAAGAGTCTTTAAAAATAAAAGTCGTGTCCTGCACGGCCAATTCTAAAAGTTGCTTAAATAACGGACGAGTAAAACCTTTAAAATAGAATCAGAGAGAGGAAAAAGTTTATCTAAAATAATTCGATAGTTTCTCTAACGGAATACTGGTAAATAAGGACTCAACATCAAAACTCACCATGAAGAGATCAGAATCTTGCTTTAAAATATCATTTTTAAAATCAGATGTGTTTTTTACGTTATGGGTACTATGGGCGAGTGGTTCTAGGAGGGGAACAAGGTACTTGGCAAGGTGATAATTAGGGGTGTTAAGTGAAGATAGAATTGGTCTAAGTGGGACGCCCTCCCCCTTGTGGATTTTCGGGAGACCGTACATAATCCCATAAGTGGCCCCAGTAACATATAAATTCTGAAAGTCATCTCATCAATAATGTTTTTATTTTTAAGAAGTCTCAGAAATCTGTTGATCTGTCCTCTACTTTAATAATATTCTGAAGGTTAGGAGTTCCCAAGTTCTGAAAATTTAGTGGTATCGTCGAGTATCGAACACATTTTCGTCACATAATCGAGTTTATCTAAGATTACTGTTCCCTTACCTTTATCAGGATGCAAAATGATAATGTCTTGTCTTTAGCTAATTCTTTCAAGATTAGGAGATCCTCTTTCTTGAAGAAAGGAGCCCATCTAGTTTTTAGATTATTGTAGGTTTGGTGGGCTAGAGCTGACAGTTGTTTTCTTAGATAATCTGCATTATTACAGAACGGCAATTTGGTCAGTTTCTGGAATAAAATTTCTAAAGGGAGAAAAAAACTGTTGAAAAACGTGGGTTTAAAACTAGGGAGACAAAAGTCTAAACCTAAAGATAAAAGGAAATCTTGTTTTTTAGAACAAAACCCGCTTGGACAAGTTAAAAACAGAGTTAATGTTATTGTTAAAAGATGGAATAGAAATGCCCAGGCCTCGCAGTTTCTTGTTGTGTCTCGTCTCTACACTCTGTACAAAAAGAGAAATGGAATTGTTAAAAAGTTTCGTAAATATAAAATGGTCAATTAAAGTTAATGAGTCCTTAACAATAGTTTTGTACTTAACAGTTAATGTGAGAAACCTCTTTAAATCCTTATATTTAGAATTTATTTCAATCTCCAAAAGTTTGTTAACCGTGTCATGAATAAAAATTCAGATCGATACAGAGAAGCTTTATAAATTTTAAATTTTATAAACTGGGGACAACGTTGTTGAATTGACAATACTGGAGAAACGTAAGGTCCAATTTGGTTTTCTCTAGTTTCTTGGTGTGTTTCTCAAGCAAACGGCAGTTAAACCACCGCACTTGGGTATTATATCTCGTCCGTATCAATTCATGGAAATTACTAATTCCTCGGGATCTCAGTCGGAAGAGGAACAAGAACACGAAGAAGAAGCTTCCAAAAGGCATGGTCCAGTCCTTGGGGAATAATGTCCGTAGATAGAAGGACAGTAGGAGGCTCAAGCCCTACAGATATCACAATGGTGGAGAGGTAAAGGCATGTTTCTCAGCGGAGTACTTTAATTTTATGCCGACGTTTTCACATCACTTCGATGCATTTTCAAGGCTGGGAATGATAAAAAAATATAAACATACAAGACTCGTCACTGATAAACACCGTATAATATTTTAAAATTTAAAATTGAACACTAATTATTGTACAACAACACTAGGTTGGAGAGACAACCTACCAGAGTAAAAAATAGAAGGTGACTGAAGGACAGAGTGGGGAGAAAAAAAAATAATAAAGTAAAAAAAAAACCCACACACAAAAACTATGTAACAACAAGTGGTTAGGCTATGAACAGCTGAACTGACGACGAGGACTGGGCATTTAAAGTCGGTACATTAGTTTTGATTAAAATTGATTCCAGTGTTAAAAGCTCGTCATCTTTATTGGCTGATCCAATAATTTTAAAATCATCGATGTCCAAGCGGGAGCGACAGGTAATAGAGTGGTTCCGGATGCTGGATAGCTCAGGATTGGATAATTTGCATCCTGTTCGGAAACTGACTCCTTTGTGGGCGCAGAAACGGACTTGTAGCAGCCTCTTCGTGCATCCAACATAAGTACCCCGATTACATCTGGGACAAGTGTATTGATAAACTCTGTAGGGCTTGTTGACGCCTCCTTACTAGTCTTCTATCTACGGGACATTATTCCAAGGACTGGACCATGCCTTTTGGAAGCTTCTTCTTCGTGTTCTTGTTCCTCTTCCGACTGAGATCCCGAGGAATTAGTAATTTCCATGAATTGATACGGACGAGATATAATACCCAAGTGCTGGTTAACTGCCGTTTGCTTGAGAAACACACCAAGAAACTAGAGAAAACCAAATTGGACCTTACGTTTCTCCAGTATTGTCAATTCAACAACGTTGTCCCCAAGTTTATAAAATTTAAAATTTATAAAGCTTCTCTGTATCGATCTGAATTTTATCATGACACGGTTAACAAACTTTTGGAGATTGAAATAAATTCTAAATATAAGGATTTAAAGAGGTTCTCACATAACTGTTAAGTACAAAAAACTATTGTTAAGGACTCATTAACTTTAATTGACCATTTTATATTTACGAAACTTTTTAACAATTCCATTTCTCTTTTTGTACAGAGTGTAGAGACGAGACACAACAAGAAACTGCGAGGCCTGGGCATTTCTATTCCATCTTTTAACAATAACATTAACTCTGTTTTTAACTTGTCCAAGCGGGTTTTGTCTAAAAAACAAGAATTCCTTTTATCTTTAGGTTTAGACTTTTGTCTCCCTAGTTTTAAACCCAGTTTCAACAGTTTTTTTCTCCCTTTAGAATTTATTCCAGAAACTGACCAAATTGCCGTTCTGTAATAATGCAGATTATCTAAGAAAACACTGTCAGCTCTAGCCACCAAACCTACAATAATCTAAAAACTAGATGGGCTCCTTTCTTCAAGAAAGAGGATCTCCTAATCTGAAGAATTAGCTAAAGACCAAGTACATTAACATTTTGCATCCTGATAAAGGTAAGGGAACAGTAATCTTAGATAAACTCGATTATGTGACGAAATGTGTTCGATACTCGACGATACCACTAAATTTCAGAACTTGGGTGGGAACTCCTAACCTTCAGAATATTATTAAAGTAGAGGACAAGATCAACAGATTTCTGAGACTTCTTAAAAATAAAAACATTATTGATGAGATGACTTTTCAGAATTTATATGTTACTGGGGCCACTTATGGGATTATGTACGGTCTCCCGAAAATCCACAAGGAGGGCGTCCCACTTAGACCAATTGTATCTTCACTTAACACCCCTAATTATCACCTTGCCAAGTACCTTGTTCCCCTCCAAGAACCACTCGCCCATAGTACCCATAACGTAAAAAACACATCTGATTTTAAAAATGATATTTTAAAGCAAGATTCTGATCTCTTCATGGTGAGTTTTGATGTTGAGTCCTTATTTACCAGTATTCCAGTTAGAGAAACTATCGAAAATTATTTTAGATAAACTTTTTCCTCTTCTCTGATTCTATTTTTAAAGGTTTTACTCGTCCGTTATTTAAGCAACTTTTAGAATTGGCCGTGGCAGGACACGACTTTTATTTTTAAAGACTCTTGTTTTAAGCAAATTGAAGGGATGGCGATGGGCAGCCCACTTGGGTCCCACCTTCGCCCAATATTTTTATGAACTCCCTGGAGGAGACCATCTTTGACAGTTGCCCCCTCAACATTACCCCCTATTTTACAGAAGGTACGTGGATGACACGTTTGCGTTGTTTAGGTTTGATTTTAATGCCGAAGCTTTTTTAGAATTTATTAACTCTCAACATCCTAATATTAAGTTCACCATAGAGAAAGAATCCCATAACTCATTGCCATTTTTAGATTTACTTGTTTCTAGAGACATAATAGCTTTCATACAGGAATTTACAAGAAAGAGTACATTTACAGGCTTAGGGACAAATTTCTATAGCTCATGTAATTTTAATTTTAAATTAAATGCCCTCTCCACCCTCCTTCATAGAGCCTTTGTCCTCACTTCCAGTTGGGTCTCTTTCCACAACGAAATAGATTTTCTAGTAAACTTTTTTAGCAACAACTGTTTCCCCTCAGTGCACTTTTATAGAACCCTCAATAAATTATTAAACATGAAAATAAACCCCCACATCCTAATACATAGCGTTCCCAAGTTAATCATCTATGCTAAGTTCCCTTTCCTCCATGACAGT
>NC_087219.1:8824506-8839506 GCF_015104395.2 Macrobrachium nipponense | reverse complement strand
ATTTATTATTAGAATGGAACTGTAAAAAATAAATATTGTGCTTGTTAAACAGTACGGAAAAATTATTTCTAATAAAATATAGCGTATTTATTTTAATTTTCGTCGGTGGAACAAGGCTCTATTTGACCGAAGGTTCTAGAACGTTTTAATTTACGCTAAAGGTTCGGAATGTAACGTTAAAACTTATGGGTAAGGAGAAAATCCGGCATGCGTCCCAAGTAAGTTGTAGGTCGATCACACCATGTTTTTATTTCATCCATGTATGTACTATGTACGTATGCTTAAAACTAAAACGAACTAAACTCCTAATTTTGAGTTCACAGTTAAGCATATAAAATCCTTCGCACGGGAATTAGTGAAATGGAGAACGCAATCCGAAAGTAAATTCCTTTCGAGTCCCCAATTTCTGAGGATTATTGCCAAAACAATGAGGAAGATCACGGCAGTTCCCGTTGTCTATGAGTCAGGTATATTTGAAATTCAGGTGCAATTGTAGATACCAGTTGTTTACGGCGAATATGTGGAAACTGCTAGCTATATATATATATATATATATATATATATATATATATATATATATATATATATATATATATATATAATAATATATATATATATATATATATATATATATATATATATACATATACATAAAACATATACACTTGAGAGAAGAAGAATTTTATTTGGTATACTGCGAAATAATTGAATATTTTATGACTGAAAAACTATTGCATGTGTTTGACACCCAGATTACTTTTATTGTTTTTTTTATTACCAAATGGGTAAAATAATTTACGCATTCATTATATAATACCCCAAAATGATCATTAGCATTTGAACCTTTTGAAGTTGATTTAAATGTAGCTAAAAGTATCTACAAAAGAAGATAGTTTAGTTTAAGAAAATTAAATATACTATCTAGTTTTCACTCGCTCAAGGGCTCACGAGGCCAAATATGCAAGTTCACAAGCTTAAAAAAAAAAAAAAAAAAAAAAAAAAAAAAAAAAAAAAAAAAAAAACAGTATTTCCGTTAACGTGCGGATGTGTTGGCTTTCCAAACCAACCAGAAATCCATCTGCAAAGTTTACTGACGTTTAAATACGAGGTATTGGCATCCTTCTATTCCTCTCTGTGCTCCAGGTTTGTGCCAGGAATCGAGAAATTCCAAGAGACGTTGTTAAAGAGACGTATTTTCGAATATTCAGTCAGAATGTCAAAACTACGGAAATGAAGTTGTGCGTGGCAATTCAAGAGCAGCATCTTCTAAAATTAGCAGCAGTACAGTCTATCTTGAAAATTTACGTCAATATCAACAAGGCAAGAGAAAACTGGATGAGATTCCGGTATATTTCATGTTCCTAACGTGTGGAATAAATAGTTTTCCTTTATCACGTATGATAAAAAAACAAAATTAAAAATGGAGTACAGGATGATAAATTTGGAGAAATAAATTCATAATAAAAATGGACATGTAACGGATATTTTTGGGAGACTTTTTTTTCTTTTTCTTTTTACCACTGGCTGTCACGGTCCTGCTTGACGTTGACAGGTTAATTTCACTCCACAATTCTGTCGTATTTTTCCTCGCACGATATATTTTGTGCACGAGAACATAAAACAATATACTCATAATAAAAAAAATATTAATTTTATAAATATCCTAATATATTGTTTTCTTTCAGAGACTAAATTTTTGTTAGTCACTATATTTCGAGATTATATATATAAATACATGCATACATACACACACACACACACACACACATATATATATATATATATATATATATATATATATATATATATAATATATATATATATATATAAATATATATATATAGATGAATATAGATATATATATATATATATATATATATATATATATATATAATATATATATATATATATATATATATGTAGATATATATATGTATATATATATATATATATATATATATATATATATATATATATATATATATATATACATCTACATGAATATTTTCTTAAAAACTGTTAACCATGACAGCTTTTTCTTAAACAATTATATACCATTCGTAACAGTAAATTTGACCCTTCTTTTGATGCTCCTAATGTACTCAAATTGACTTTTTAATTTAATATTCCTTTTATTCATCAATCTCTTTATGCTGGAAGTGAAAGGTCTTATACCCCGGCAACTTTCAACTGTTGACAGTATCGTAATGCCAAGGAATCCATTTACAATTGATTCTTTATTCAGGCGTAAAAAGGAGCTCAGCTCCCTAATGACTTCCAATGATTCAAATATTAGGTGGAGAAATATGTAAGGGTAGTTCTTGCCGGCTACTACAAGGGAGAAAGGGTTGTAATGGGGGAGTTAGTTATGGAATAAGCGTTATCTTGACTAATCCTGAATTCTCTAATCATGTGAGGATATCAAAAAGTGTCAACTGATTGTAATAGGGGAGTTAGTTATGGAGTAGGCGTTTCTTTTGAGCAATATATATATATATATATATATATATACATATATATATATATATATATATATATATATATATAATATATATACACATATATATATATATATATATATATATATAATATATCATATCATATATATATATATATATATATATATATATATAATACATAGTATATATATGCATGTATATATATATATAATATATATATATATATATATATATATATATATATATTAGATATATATACATATATAATAATGCCATATATAAATAATTATTTATGTATCTATATACATATAACCATATTCATGCATATTTTTCTAGATATATAAACGAAACAGGAGAGATTATTTTCTCTCTCTCTCTCTCTCTCTCTCTCTCTCTCTCTCTCTCTCTCTCTCTCTCTCTCTCTCCGGAAAATATTCTACATACATTTGTCGATAAAAAAATAGTAATTTATTTCGTCCAACAAAGATTTCGAGCACGGAAAACAATTAAGGTTTTGTTGACAAAAATGCTGTTAAAAAAAAAATTTTCCCGGAATTTTAGTAAAAGAAATTATAATGGGTTTTGTTTTGCTTTCCTTTCATTACATTTCCATATAAAGAATGGAATGTATTGAAAGAAGCATTGGAACATTCTCCTGGTAGAACCTGGACTTACTACGTCTTGCGATGTGTATTATTATTGTAGCATTGCTTGACTGACCATCAAATGTCAGTGATGTAATAGTAATGCCAGATGAATGAAGCCTACGCAAACAAATTCACTCGTTCATGAGAATCACAGCCATTCAGAAACCAACCTTCATTAGTCGCTTCTTAGGTACATGGTAGACATTGTACCTGTTTCCTTCATTCTCAGCTCTTGCGTCCAACGAGGGAAGTCAGTCTCGAGGTCACAGGCTGGCATTTGAACAACAGCAGATGTAGGACTGATGTTCTCCTGTGATACGCCTCAGTAAGTGCCATACTCAGGAAAATACGCTCAGATTAAAAACAGAAATAACACAGAATCACACAACGAAGGAGAAAGAAAAAAGCCAGAATGCCAAGGCGTAGATAGGACGGGAAGTTTGTAATAAACATAACTAGGCAGACTTTTCTTTTTTGTGGAACAACAGTGCCGACTAAAACTCGTCGATTCGGGAGGAAAAGTCGACCAATCGTAGTATACAAATTTAAATTCACTGAAGGGACATGTCAAGGCCTCAGTTATTACTACATAGGTCGCACTACCACCACAGCAACCAAGGAGCAACAATCCAACATTTTATTTAGACGAAAACGTCCGGAAGCCAGCGCTAGAAGAATTATTAAAAAGTACGAAGATTGTACAAAAAGAAGCCCGGTTCCCCAAACTCCAAATAGGCAGAATCTGTGATTTTAAATCAACAAACGTCTTGCTTTAAATATACAAAAGAACACAGACTTCATCCTCCCTTCTTAAAGGAGCCAACAGGACATTCTTCGCTCAAGATATACATACATATATATATATATATATATACATATATATATATATATATATATATATATATATATATGTATATATATATATATATATAGTATATATATATATATATATATATATATATATATATATATATATATATGTTATATGTATATAATATATATTCATGAAAACGGCTTTGACTCAGAGAATGTACAGAGCTTAGAAATGACGCGAAAAAAAAGAAAACAGATTCTATCATTTTTGGACGGATGAAGCAAAATCGAATCGTGTAGTAATTATAGGAAGGAAAATTCCACCCGAGGGTGAATCTAAACTTACTGTTCAGACTTGATGAGTTGTGGCAGATTTGGTTGGTTTGTGGCCTGGGTCGTGCATAGCTACTCCTTGATAAATCCATACCTGCAAAATAAAAACAAAGTCGTATTAACAGATGTAAGCTGTGGCAAAAGACAACAATTTTTCGGAATACTGACACATTAAAGAATTAGATCTGACATTGAATATTGTAATGAATAAGCGAGTAACATATCTTTTTATTCCGATACAAATCAGCTCGTGCTCGGGCTACTGATACCAGGACAACTCATTCCTACAAAACTCTATATCAGAATACTTATACCTGGACAATTGATATCTAGGACTACTGATTTGGATAACTCGTATGTATAAAATAATAACGATTCGATTTTGAAAGAAATTTCAAGTAAGAATAATGCCACAAATATTGATTTTTTTTCTTTTTTTTTGTGACTACTTATACCTGGAAAATTGATATCTAGGAATACTTATTTGGATTACGTATAAAGTGATAACGATTTAAATTTGAAAGATAAATCAGGTAAGAATAATGCTACAAATATTAAAAGAAAAACTTTTTTTAAAGAATAATACTACAAATATTGACAGAAATTTTTTTTTTTTTTTGGGGGGGAGGGGCGCGTAGGGTTGGGTGCCAATGGAAATTAAAGACATTAAAGACTGTCAGTGTAAGAAAAATTCAATAAAGCTGAAACTTAGTGCAGATTATATGCCACCGATTTCATGACAAGTTGTCAGTCGCTTGTTGCACTCTTTGCAATCTGTTTCGAAGTTATTTGCGTTCCCAGTTCTAAATCAGTTTTCTTTTTCTGCCCCAAAATATCCTCCAACTTCAGTGTATTTATCAGTTTCCAGATATTAGGACGTTGGCATGAAACTGAATTTTGTAAGGCATTATGAAACATTCAAGACTAATATTAGTTCTAGTCATACCAGCTGAAGTCCTCTATGAAATTTCCCTTATTTCAATCGAAATATTGGAGCCAGACTACGTCATCTAGAGGCTCTTACTCTTTCGGGTCCTATGCAAGGCGCCTCAAAATACGAAAAAAATATTGTGCAACAATAACATCAAGTTCAAAGGGTCCACAATAATACAAAGTGTAAAAAGTCCGTGTATAATTTTGAAGACTTTACAGAAAGCTTTCGAACCCTTCCCTGGGTTCATTATACACGGACTTTTTACACTTTGTATTATTGTGGACCCTTTAGAACTTTATATATACTCTCGTGATAGAGAGTTTTTCCCTAATAACATCAGTCACTGGCAAAAAAAAAAGCAAGCGCTGTAAAGCACTTTATCTTTAGACGAGATAGTTCATCTGAATTACATTGGACTATTTATGACCTAACTCAACAAGCTTTCGGTAGAGGTTTTGAGGAATATTAAATAAACAACCAGTTATCTCTAGGTCAGGAAATCTTCAAATAAATCTGGCTATTTATAGGGGCTTTTTCAAAGTCCATCATATGTCTTTTAAGACTGAACATTAGGGCGAAGAATAACTTAGAAACCAACCGATCTTGAGTTGTTTGCCGCTTGTTGGGTCATTATACGAATGCACGAGATACTACATGCATCTATTTGACTGCTGATTGTATATTACTGAGTTAACATTCTTTCCTCATCTTCTAAGCCAGTATTGTAATGCATCTATGGTTCCACTATTTCAACCTTACAGTATAATAGGGGGAATAGAGGGAGCACTACAATAGATTAAAACTTGTATTTTTACTTTATCAATAACTATTTTTGAAGTGGGTTATATAGCTGTCAAAGAATGAATGAATCTGTAAATATATCTGATTTAAAGCTTGGATGACACTATGGATATCTAGTCTAATGGGATTTACACTAAAATTTATTTATAATTTTCTCTTTATTAAATTTTTTTTCAAGAAATAATTGTTTACTTTTATACTCAATCAATTATTTGTTCACATTTTTATGTCCTTTACGAAATCCTTGTTATGCTTTTGTCGTTTATTATCATTTATTGTGAAATAAAGACTTATTCTACTGCTGGTTTTTCGAGTATGCCCTGCTGTTTGTGGGCATGGCATTTGGCAAAGAGGATATAAGGAGGAATATTTCAGATTCTAGTCCGGATCAAGAAGACCTGGAACTTGCATACAGAAACAGGTAAACGGTTTTGTACAGTGAAAGATATCGCAGAAGAGAAGAAAACCGCCGTGTTAAAATAAATATAGGCTCGAAGACCCATGTTCTTTAAAGAGACTAAATTCATTTAGAGAATAAGTGTCAGTTCTTGGGTAAATATTTGTCCTGTTGGGATTTTAACCCAGTATGTATCCACATTGGGGATGACCTTTAAACCATCAACGAAAGACTGTAAATATCATAAAGATAATGAACCCCAAGAAATATTAGTCCTAGATAACGACCCCCGAAAACCCTGGGGAAGATCCAAGGACGACGCCAAAGAAACTTTGAAATAGTTTCTCAGTATGTGGCTGTACTAAAAAAAATGTCTTCAACCTGCCAGCATGAGGGCTGAAATTGGGCTTAAAGGGCATCTATTTTTGCGTAGGCATCTCCGTACACAAACGATGAGGAATGTTAAACTTATATTTCGTTCCTATATGAGAGAGAGAGAGAGAGAGAGAGAGAGAGAGAGAGAGACCGAGAGAGAGAGGAGAGAGAGAGAGAGAGAGAACAGACTGCGGCGTGGCAAATTTCTAAACAACAAACCGAGTCAAAGTAATGAGTTCCAAATTTGGCTCATCCAAAACATGATTATAATAATGAGATTCATAATTCCGGCAAAAGCTAACTGGCCTTGAGATATGTTGTTAATTCTAACATGATTATGTTAAACGTATTTACAACGCAGGGAAGCTGTTAAATTCTCTAACAATAGCTTGGAAATAACTTTTATTTGCTTGTTCTATAATATTTAGGCATTTGTAATGCTAATGATAATGGTATTTACATTTTCAACAAAGGGCCTTCGAAGAATTTGAACAATAAAACAATGTCAGTGTTTTATTGTGTTTTCTCAGCATATGGCTGAGACAACAATAACTTATAAGCATTACAAAAATAACGCAGTTAAAGTAAATTTGACCTCGTATCGAGTCCATGCTTACTAAGTTTTTCGTTGAAAAAAAATGTTTTACTCTATGTGTATCACTATTTCCTTTCAAGAGATTATGGTTTACTCGTTGGTTCTATGATTTATTTGCAGACATTTAGAGTAACAAATAAAGAGCTTTCTTGCAGACATTGTCGTAAACACCAATTCATAAGATTATCATATACTCGCTTAAATTAACTTCTAGACATTGACTTTACTGTTAAATAGCAAAGCTTACTTGTAGAGACAGATTTTTTCTTGTAAAAATAAGAATAGCAGGAAATCATAATTTATGAGATCTGTTACACTTTTAGACATCATGGATTAGTAATACTAATCAGTGGTATCTTGCTGACTCTCGGATTTACTTGATTAAATAAATGTTTTCTCGTCAACTTTAGGGTGAGATTGCTTAAGTGTTTCCTTGTAGATTAAGCAATTTACTTTGTAGACAGTTAGATTATGCTATGTAGACAAAGGGCTTCCTCCCAGAAAGTAAGGCTCAGCTGAAAACATCATAATAATCATATCGGTATCAGATTCAGTAGCAATCAGATTTTGCTGAAGTTGTGCATATTGGGTTTATTACTTGATACACACAAGGATTTTCATGTAGACATTTGGATTAACTTACATATATTGTGCCAGCTTAGATACTGTATCATGTCCTTGCAGATAGTATGACTAATAAACAGACATTAGGTTTTAGTCATACGAACATGCAGTCATCACCTTTTACTTGAAGGTTTATTTAGAACAATTTAATTGAGATTATAGCAAATTTGAGCAGTTTTGTTACTATTTACCATTAACGGCGCGCCTCTCGTTCTACAAGTCTATTAAAAAGTGGAGATGATAAAGTGAATCTCTTGAAACCAATTGCTTAAAGCTTTGGGTAAATATTTACATTTAGTACCATTCACTTCCAAGCTGGAGAAATATAGTTTATTGGGAAAACTTTTAGTTTTCTGTAAAAGAAAGCAATAGGAGGATGAATAGTTGTCTTTCCGTCTTGATTATCTCTGCCCGACCTTAGATCTTAAAAACCACTGAGGCTAGAGGGCTGCAAGTCGACATGTTGATCATACACTCTCAATGCTGGAACATAGAAAATTGCAACCCTCTAGCCTGAGTAGTTTATATTTTATTTAAGGTTAAATGATGCCACTGTTTCCAGAAATATAAAATAAACATTTAGACATCGTTTTCATATAATTTCTCATATGTGCCGTTAAGAAAAGCATTTATTTTTCTAAAGCCTGATCTCCCCTTACCTCGGTACATAGGGGACACGAAAAACAACTTTTGCTACAGTATGTTAAAGATTCCCTCTCTCTCTCTCTCTCTCTCTCTCTCTCTCTCTCTCATCTATCTCTCTCTCTTATTCATTGAATTCCCCCAGATGCATTCTTTCAGGCGCTCATCTGAAGCCACAAAGGGCAGCTCTCCCTTCAAAGTCTATTTATATGAGTTGTTTTTTCCAGAAAAGTAAATGTCGAAGGGGATAAGACGAGGCTTTCAGGGAACTCCCTCTGGGTGAAACACAGAGAAATAATTATATATATATATAATATATATAAATATATATAGATAGATATATATATATATATATTATATAAAATTATATACTAATATATATATTTAGATATATATAATATATATATACTATAATATATATATATATATATAGCTAGATATGATATATATATATATATAGATATATATATATATATATCTACTATCTATCTATCTATTATATATATATTATATATATATATATATATATATATATATTATATATATATATATATATATATATATAAGATCTATATTAGACGTAGCCTATGAAATCGTACCTTCTCGATTTTTGTACCGAGTTTGTTTTAGTCTACAGTCAACTCTAGCCCACCGTATGTGAATTTCATTATTATATATATATATATATATATATATATATATCATATATGATAGATATATATATATATATATAGATATATATATATATATATAATATTATTTCACTACAATTTTTCATTCGTCTCGAAATCTCAAAAAACGTTTCAGCCTAAACGGTTAGGGGTCATAAAACTAGTTCATAAAGCGGGGATTTGGAATTTGTGGTTTCGAATAGAGAATACATAAACGCAAGGAGGTAAAAAAAATAATAATAATAATAATAATAATAATAATAATAATAATAATAATAATAATAATAATATAATAATAATAATAATAATAATAATAATAATAATAATAATAATAAATATCAAGAACCTGAAAATAGAAATAAGAAGGATTGGGTGGGATGCCAGTGGGAAATTGTACCTATAAATCATGGGAACACTAGGCACGATCCCAAGATCCCTGAAAAGGAATCTGGAAAAACTAGAGGCTGAAGTTTTTCCAGGACTCGTGCAGAAGAGTGTGATCCTAGAAACCTGGAACCCCACACTATAAATACCATCCAGTCGAATTTGAAGACTGTGATAAACAAAACAACAACAATAATAATAATAATAATAATAATAATAATAATAATAATAATAATAATAATAATAATAATAATAATAATAATAATATTGAATATTGCAAACCAAAGCCAACACAATTATGCTATCGGCTTGTTAACCAACTATATCTCCAATATCCGTGCTTAGTGTAAGAATGAATGATGTGATATTCTGAGAACTTTGATTAAGGACTAACACGATAACGATAATGAGCCTCTTAAAAACTAATAAAGTAAAAAAATTATAGATCTTCATCTTGTGGTATGTTTTATAAACGAGATTAATGTAAGCAGTGAAACATTGTATAATACTGAATTCCTATAAACACGACTCAGGAGTTTGCTTTTACCAACAGTTTTGTAAGTAAAAGTATTTTGGGCGTGGACGTTATTATAGTAATGAAGTGTCAGTTACGAAACCATAATTTGGCAGCAAATTTATTCCTCCAAGTAACCCAAAGATTTGTTACAAGACTGAATTGAGCAGTTGCCTAGTTTTACCTTCCGCGGGTTCTGCCCGAACTCTGCCCTGCTGTTGTTTTGGCAAAAAACCGATGAAATCTTAATTATAACTGTAAATTGAGGTGCCACTCACACTCGCCCATGCCCTGTATTTATGGCCTGGCAAGGATAATAGAGCCCAGAGTCGATTACTTCGGGAAACAGCTGCTTTTCTCCCGCACGAAAAACTAGGCTGCTTCCGTTTCCCGTTTTCTGTCTGTTTACAAGGTGTATTCATTCTTTTTTTCTGGACGTTGTCGTTCCAGTGGATTAATTCATGTTCGTTTTCCTTGGTGTATGTCGTCATTAATTTCTTACAGACTTTACAGAATAGAAGCTAAAAATTATTAACTCGCAGTAGGCAGTTACCAATTCCAAGATGGAATATATTGTTTGCGTTTTAAGTTTCCATCTTTTTTTATTTCAGTCAATATAATAATTTTTATTACCATTGTGGGTGACCTTCACATGACAGAATTGAAGATATGTTTTGATTGACAAAAGTATTATTGGGTAGAAATATCAATTACGAGGGCACAATTAATATACTGATGGTAGCAGTTGGAAAAGTGAATAAAGTTTTACTACTGTTATTATTATTATTATTATTATTATTATTATTATTATTATTATTATTATTATTATTATTATTATTATTATTATTATTATTATTATTAAAAGATACTGCTGCATCAGCCAAGTTGACTCTGTAGGGAGTTTTTTTTTACCTTTCTTATGAGAGTTTTCTCTTGGTTACTACATAAAATAGATAGAGAAAACTCTATATAGAATCAACTTAGGAATATCTTTTAAACAGTACCTTTATTTAAAAAGAGGGTCTTCTACCCATATCATTATTATTATTATTTATTATTATTTTTTATTATTATTATTATTATTATTATTATTATTATTATTATTATTATTATTATTATTATTTTTATTATTATTATTATTATTATTATTAGTACAAGATTACAGAGGATAATCTGTTTACTTGTAAGTATTTACATAGTATTTTAATAATACTCGCGTACTTTCAGGTCCTGCATGTGGCCCTTTCTCAACAGATGGTGTAGGTGGCCTGAAAGTACTCGAGTGTTAACTACAATATTATGTAAATACTTACAAGTAAACAAGTTATACTCATAATCTTGTGGGATTCTTTTTCCATCTCTGGAAGAAAACTGATAGAAGATTTGTTTGGCTTATTTTTTTTTCTGGCTATAACATAAATAACCATCTGATGTTCATGGACGATATGAAACTGTATGGTAAGAACATCAAGAAAATAGATACCTTAATCCAAACTGTAATGATTGCATCTAGAGACATCAGGATGGAGTTTGGAATAGAAAAATATGCCTTAGTCAACATACAAAATGGCAAAGTAACAAGGAATGAAGGGATAAACTACCAAATGAACACATCAAACACATAGATAAAGACGGGGTACAAATACCGGGGAATAATGGAAGGAGGGGTTATAAAACACCAAGATATAAGGGCACGATCAGGAAAGAATATATGCAGAGACTCAGGCGATGCATCAAGTCAAACTAACGCCGGAATATGATAAAAGCCATAAAACACATGGCAGTGCCAGTAATCCAGATACAGCGCAGAATAGTGGATTGGACGCAAGGCAGAACTCCACAGCATAGACCAGAAAACTAGGAATCATATGACAATACACAAAGCACTACACAAGAGCAAGTACACAGACTAGACATACACGAAAGGAAAGGAGGGAGAGGACTGCTAAGTATAGAGGACTGCGTCAACATCGAGAACACAGCACTGGGGCAATATCTGAAAACCAGTGAAGACGAGTGGCTCAAGAGTGCATAGGAAGAAGGACTAATAAAAGTAGACGAAGACCCAGGAATATACAGAGAAAGGAGAATGACAAACAGAACAGAGGACTGGCACAACAAACCAATGCACGGACAATACATGAGACAGACTAAAGAATTAGCCAGCGATGACACATGCCAATGTTTACGAGGGGAAGAGTTCAAGAAGGAACTGAAGGAATGATGACATGTGGCACAAGATCAGCCTAAGAACTCACCAAATATGTTTCAAAGAACGATAGATGGAAATAACATCTCTTTCATATGTAAGTAGTGCAATACGAAAAATTATTATTATTATTATTATTATTATTATTATTATTATTATTATTATTATTATTATTATTATTATTATTATTATTATTATAATGAAACTAGGGATAGGAGAAAAAATTAAAATATCCTAGGGATTAGAATTAAAATAGAATTAATATTGTATGAATAATACCAGGGATAGGAGAAAAAATATGAAAAATATGCTAGAATATGACTTATAAAAGTGCCAGAAATGGGGGCAAACGAAAAAACAACACCTGCAGTTGTGTATTCTGTCAGAAAAAAGAAAACCATGCAAATAGAAGGGAATGTGAGGAAGGAGAGTCATCGACATAAATCGTGTAGGGCAAGAGGTGAAAAAAAGATGAAGAGACGGGGAAAGGAATCGCTTCCCTATTTGCCCGAATCTATGGCAAATAGAGAACACGAAACTTTTTGCTGGGTACACGCGAAGGTTTTTTATGTCTTCCATTGTATGTAGCGCTCCAAAATGAAAGTATTGGCTATTTTTTAAATAGTTTATTTGGCGGATGTAAAGCATGCCAATCATGTACGTGAATACCCACGCATTATATATATATATATATATATATATATATATATATATATATATAATATATGTACATATATATATATAACATATATATATATATATATATTATATCATATATATTATATATATATATATATATATATATATATATATATATATATATATATATATATATATATATATATGTATATACATACGTCCTATAAGACGAATCAATTTTCAAATGTCCACATAATGTTGTTTTCACCAGTTCTACGATTTTTCAATATCCTTTCAACTACAACAAAGCAAATTTCATCACAACACAGTAAACAATACCAATGCTAATACGTGGAAGAATATACACCCGCGCAAATGTGTCGCATGCGAATATGACGTCGATCACCATTGTTCTGATCCAATTGTGAAACTGATCCAATTGTGAAACATGTTAGAAATCCTTTGATAGAGAATAAAACTAATTAGAAGAGCATTAAAATACTGCCTGGCCATTGGAATATTATATTAACCCCATGCCGGCAAGTGGAAAAATAAACATCACACTTGATTAGGTACGAAAACATTCGACATTTCCACTGCCTTGCTAACTCTTTGTGCTGGGGTAAATGGCATGTGGTAGCATTTCTGTTTGGAAGAGAGAGAAGAGAGAGAGAGAGAGAGAGAGAGAGAGAGAGAGAGAGTTTTTGCATATAATATGTAGTTGGTGTTTCATAGACAAAGAAATGGAGAGAGAGAGAGAGAGAGAGAGAGAGAGAGAGAGAGAGAGAGAGAGAGAGTTGCATATGATATGTAGAGGTGTTCATAGACAAAAAGAAGATATGAAGAGAGAGAGAGAGAGAGAGAGAGAGAGAGAGAGAGAGAGAGTTTGAATATGATGTAGATGGTGTTCATAGACAAAGAAAATATGAGAGAGAGAGAGAGAGAGAGAGAGAGAGAGAGAGAGAGAGAGAGAGAGAGAGTTGCATAGGATATGAAGATGGTGTTCAAGAGAGAGAGAGAGAGAGAGAGAGAGAGAGAGAGAGTTGCATATGATATGTAGATGGTGTTCATAGACAAAGAAAATATGAAAGAAGAGAGAGAGAGAGAGAGAGAGAGAGAGAGAGAGAGAGAGAGAGAGAGAGGTTGCATATAATATGTAGTTGGTATTCAAAGACAAAGAAACATGAAGAAAGAGAGAGAGAGAGAGAGAGGAGAGAGAGAGAGAGAGTTGCATATGATATGTAGATTGTGTTCATAGACAAAGAAAATATGAGAGAGAGAGAGATAGAGGAGAGAGAGAGAGAGAGAGAGAGAGAGTTGCATATAATATGTAGTTGGTATTCACAAAGAAAACATGGAGAGAGAGAGAGAGAGAGAGAGAGAGAGAGAGAGAGAGAGAGAGATTGTAACTAATAAGAACTTAGTACTGACAAGGAGAAACTAAAAAAATAAGAGTGACAGAGAGAGAGAATGGAGTCGCCAATAATTGTTCCATTTAAACTGAGCTAAGCTATGCAGAAAGAGAACCAGAGATAGCAATACAAAGAACAAGAGTAGGAAGAGAAGTTAGGGAAGCCATTTGCGTTACATTCCAAGTCCGGTTTACGATTCCAAATGCGCTAATTCCAAGTCCGGTTTAACGATTCCAAAGCCTTTTTCCAATATAGTCGATGGACGAACATATCGTGCAAGGGTCAAAACAAGGCTATATTTGTTATGTTGAGTAATGAATCTCAGCATTGTTTAAATAACAATCAAAGCAATATACCTTGTAGAAGAGCCGATTTCTACTAAAGAATTTGAAATCTCGGAAAGGAAACAAAAAAATTGGTCAATAAAATGTGACCATTTTGGAATCAAGGGGGGCATTAGCGAATGAAGAAGGAAAAAAATGGAAACCAAATAAGACAGAACCTTTCTCTGAAACATTGCACCCATGAAATTAACTGTAACAAGGCGTGAT
>NC_087219.1:8797443-8814943 GCF_015104395.2 Macrobrachium nipponense | reverse complement strand
CACATTTTAGTACATAAGATTAACATCATAGATTTTTTGAAAGTTACCTAATTATAGTTACGTTCTTAATATACATCACTAGGCAGCTTTATTCCCCTATGGCCTTTTAGTTCGGTTATATTAATAGATTTTCTGAAAGTTACCTAATTATAATTACTTTAATATACGTCACTAGGCAGCTTTATTCCCCTTTGGCCTTTTAGTTCTGTTATATTAATCTTAACTAATTATAGATACGATCTTAATATACATCATTAGGCAGCTTTATTCCCCTATGGCCATTTAGTTCTGTTATATTAATCTTAACTAATTATAGATACGATCTTAATATACATCACTAGGCAGTTTATTCCCCTATGGCCTTTTAGTTCGGTTATATTAATCTGAACGAATTAGATTACGTCCTTAATATACATCACTAGGCAGCTTTATTCCCCTATGGCCTTATAGTCTTGCTTGGCAACTGAGGCGAAAGACGTCTGCATTGGAGGATAAATTAGTCAAGTATCGACTTAGCTCTCGACAGCGGAAGGTATTATGTGACATTGACAGCGGCCAACAATCTCTTTCATCTCCATTGCAAGCTGCTTGCTAATTAAGGTTGATCTGGGTTTCTGTTCAGTAGGTATTTACAAAACCCTCCGGGATTTTAATGCAGTTGAAGCAAACCTACTGACAGCGTTATTTTGCTACTCGGAGGTCGGCAGACAAGCATGATAATTCAAAACGCACTGGACAAAATCAGATTAAAAAAGGATACTACCGAAATGTTTTGCAGGAATTATGATTAACCAAGAGCAAAAAAAAAAAAAAAAAAAAAATAAATTAAATAAATGAATAAAAATTAAGCAGCAGCTAATAAAATTGACTACGAAATTAAAACTTTTCTTTTCTTTAGTACCATAAAGTAGTTTCCATTAAAAATATTAAATAAAAAAAATGGACCGCTGAATATCGTGGACATTTTCATCAAAATTATACGTGACAAGGAAGTGTGAAGTACTTTTTAAGACCTCTGCTGTTATCCGAAATATACTGACAAGAAAGTGAATGTCGTACTTTTTAGATTTCTGCCGTCATTAAAATTATACATAAGGAAGTGTGTCGTGGCGTACTTTTTAAGGTCTATCCACACGGTCGAGCCTGATCGGCGGACTTCCCCTCTAATGGGCACACTTGACGGGCAAACCGTCAAATTGCCCGATGGGTCTTGTAGCAAAATCACCATGGTGGTGCCCGATGGCTTTAGCTTCGACCCTGGTAGACGTACGTTAATCATATACATGTCTTTTATTGAGCCATTCTTTGCACCATATTCTCTTTTTTCATCACACACAAAGCAATTATCATGCTACACAATCTTCTTCTTTGTGGTAGGCGCCATGTTTATCGTACCGCACTGAACACACTACTGGCATCGTCGGGCATGCCCACCTCTCCATCGCCTCACCCGCGTAGACAACATTCTAGGGTAAGCCCGCCAGAATTTGCCCGTCAACCCGGAGCACGCCGATCAGGCCCGCTTGTGTGGACAGGCCTTTAGACCTCTAGTGTCATCAGAATTATACATGACAAGGAAGCGAGTAGTACTGTTTAGCCCTCTACTCTCGGCTAGACAATGTTACCGATCGTATATTCTTATTGTATCATCTACGTTAAGTTACCGAAGTCTAAGTTTAAACTATTTAATAATAGAACAGCGTAAAAGAATTTAAAAGATTCCTGACAGTTAAATCTATTATATAACAGACCAAACGGAAGCATGCATTCCACATTCCTTGTGGAATAAAGTGACAACTGCCTCAAAGCTGGGTTCCGAGTTCAGGAGGTTCGGGAATAATTTTTGCCACTACTTAATAATCTTAACACAAAGTCATTAAAAACTCGTTAATTTTTGTATGGCGTTTTCACGTTGCATAGTTATTCAGCAACGGGACCAACTTCTATCACATAAAATACATATCTCTGACTCAATTTTCCAGCTTCAATTATATTTACTAGACGAAAGTTTACCTACAGAAACAACAGTTACTCTTAAATTGCACCCAGGAGTTTGTGAAAGGCTCTTAGTTTGACCAAAAATTTTACTTAAACTCAAAAAACAACTTTCCTAATTTCCATTTTTAAGAAGTATCAACAGCTAGA
Source organism: Macrobrachium nipponense (assembly GCF_015104395.2). Lineage (NCBI taxonomy): Eukaryota > Metazoa > Arthropoda > Malacostraca > Decapoda > Palaemonidae > Macrobrachium > Macrobrachium nipponense. The sequence continues at coordinate 8,812,798 of NC_087219.1, read as the reverse complement.
AATTGACAAGATATATATCCACTACGGACTAACTCAGCTTCACTGTTATGAGCTACAGGACATCTGTTAAAACAGCATTATCGTGTTCGATTTAATAAATTATTCCTCAAAAAACTTTAAAACTTCCATATTCCCCATATTTTCCCATAATTATGTAATCCCAGATAATTCTTAAATTCTAATTTTGAAAACCAAATTTTACTTTGTACAATATTTTTAAAGATAATTAACAGTTTCCAGTTTATTGTAAATTTTGTGAAGTAAGCTCTAAGGCCCCGTCCACACGGCCGAGCTTTGCTTGACGAACTTTGTTCGATGTGACGTCAGAAGCGGAGAAACTGCGGCAAAGTTCTGACTATTCCCGCTGTTTCTCCGCTTCTGACGTCACATCGGACAAAGTTCGTCGACCAAAGCTCGACCGTGTGGACAGAGCCTTAAACCCATGTAGGGTAGAAGTTTTGTTTAAATAATAACCCTTTGATTTCACTATTTAAAAATTTTAATGTTTAAAATATTTAAGAACTAATCCAAAATTACTTCCATAAAGCTTGTGGACATAGTACCGCTATCAAGATTATCCCGACAGATACTGCTTAGTATTAAGCTATCTCTAGAAGTTTGTAAACAAGTTACGGTAAAAGTAACCTTCGTCTAAGACTGCTCCATATAAAAATGAATTGTCCAAGAAAGTATCCAGAAAAGCTAAGTTATGTTTAGGCTGCTTGATATTAAGGCTTATTAAGCACCTTATCAACTACCTTCATTTACTTTTCACTATTTACTACCTTTTATGGGTTTTCATTGCTTTAGCATTTCATTAAATTCTTAATCCATTACAGTTTGATACTCAAGATAGTATGTCATTGGCTAAGGTAATGTACCATAAGCGTTACCAAAGGTAATTTACCATAAGCATGACCAGACATAACATATGAAGCATAGTAATTTCAGGTTTAAAGATTAAAACCCCACAACTATTTCCTGGAATAATATTACCAACACACTGAACATTACGTTTTACCCATGTCTTCTAGGTTACATTAAGCCACTTTATACATGAATTTTAAAACACTGGATTTTAAAACTTAAGTGCAGTAAACCAGTTAACACCAGTCTCCAGTCTCGCCTCATTAAAATATTTCTTACAAGCAACGGACATATGAGTATTTTAATAACTGGGTCGCAACTACTCCAATCCACAGCCTGTAAAGCAAACAATACGACAGGAAAGTTGTTCATCCTTATGAAAAATAAAAAATTACATCAGATTAATAATGAAGTCTGTAAAATAGAGTTTTATTAACTTATTTCACTGAAGTCAACACAATAGATCCAAATGCATCTGTACAAACCAAGCAGCCGCTCAATAAATTGAAGTGTTTAGTAAGCTAATGAAAGGGGGAGACACCAAAAAGCGCCAAGAATTGAATGGCTAATCAGAAAAACTACCTCATCAAACGTCACTACGTTCAAACCCACAGAGCAAAAATGAAAGGTGAATTTGCCAAGTTTAAGAGCATAGCACGTTCTGGAGTCAAGTGTATGATGTGCCATCGCTAATTTTATAGTAGCATACCAAATTTTATAAAATAGAGGATATGTATTGTATTTGAATGGAAATATTCAAAACTCCAAAGGTTTCAAAACTCCAAAGGTTTCAAAAACTCTAAGTAGTTAAATTTAGTTTTAAAACAATGCACCACTAAAAAAACGAACTAAATTTTGAAAAATTTGCATAATTTAAAACAATTTATTGCATATTTAAATTAACTATTACAGTTTAAAACTATTTTACTGTCAAGACTTGACAAAATTATTCAGGGTCTTGACAGGTCTATTCATAACCAATGTCCTTTAGTAATTCTTAAGTTAACGATACAAACGTTATGTTAATGTATGTTAAGTCTCAAATCTAAATTAAAAGTTAAGACTAATAGCTAGACTGTTTTCCAATGCATTGCCGATGGGTCATACAGGGTCCTGTACATTAACATGCTATTTGCCCGACATTAGCCAAATTGCGTCGAAACATCCAATATCCAATTGTAAAGGGCGTAAACACTGAGATTTGTTTCGACATGCTGTATGCAAATATCTCAGACAAGTATGTCAATGAAATTAACCCTTAGGACACTATCGGACAAGGCATGGGAGGGGCCTCCACCCCTACAGGGGCGGAACCCAGTAGGGGTGGAGGTAAAAAAAACTTTTAATTTCTTAGATAAAGTCACTTAACCTGTTTCTTTTTATTAGTTCAAACATTGCGAAAGTAGCCAAAGATTTTTGAGTAGCTTGAGAAACTTCGTTGCTACATATTTTTTACTTCTGCTGGTTTTCATTTCAAAAATGGCGAGAGTAGTCTGTTTTTGAGTAGCTTTATCGACTGAAGAAATTTTACCTCCATTTCCCACACCAGTTTCCTTCCTGATATGGAAGTTTTTTAAAATTAGAATTGAAGCGGGAATTGGCTTTGCTTTAATAAAGTAGAAGAACTTAAGATACAGGGTAAATATAGAAAAAAAAAGGGTACTTATATTTCAAATGCATTGTAAATTTCGCACTATACTTTACTGACCATCAGTATCTGCCCTTTAAAGGATATATGTGTATTGCTTAAGTGAACTTTAATAAATGCTATATGATAACTGAACCTTTAAGAACTTAAAAGATTTCATATCAAACACGTAAATAATTATTGTGAATTCATAATTTTCTGTAAAGCAAAGTTTAAAAAGTAAAACCATAACACGAAACCTAATATAAACAAAAATATTAAGAAAAATAGTTTAGTAGTCTCAAATTCAAAATATAAAAAAAATTAAAAGTTTAGTAATATCAAACTCAAAACTTAAAAATCTGTTGAAAAAATCAATTTTGTATTCTCAAACTCAACAACTTTGTTAAAAATTAATCAATTTAGTAATCTTAAATTCAAAAATAATAAAAAAAACACCAATTTCGTAATCTCAAGATCAAAACTTGAATCTTTTCAAAACTCAGTTGAAATTTAGTAATATTAAAACTAATTAAAAATTGTTAAACTTGTTTTTATCAAGACAAATAATACCCGTGAACCCTTGCGGTAATGGGAAAAAGCTAAGCTGAAGTAAAAAATACATTCAGGAAAATTATTTAAACATTATAATCAAACTTATCCTTTGAAGCGCCTGGGAGAGTCAGCACATATGAACGTAGACCATTTACCACGATACCAAATTCCAATCTCTATAGGCTGCACAGAAATCGAGAGACCGACAAAAAAACGAACAGGATAACACTGCGATAATTCACTGTCCCAGAGTCGACTGCTAACGATGGGTTTGCTTGTCTGGAAGTTAACCCGGGAGCTTTTGTCTGGCGTCAGCATCAAGGACCCTGGATTCACCTGCCATGAAACTTGGATGATTAGTAAGGAAAAGGACTAAGGGGTCCTTTTTTTTTTTTTTTTTTTTTTTTGAGAAACAATTTGGTGACGCTTTCATTCTAATTGACCGATTTGGCGTTTTATAACTTTTCGGATCTTCATCAAATTAGGTAGCCTCTGTGTCATAACAGAAAACGGATCATGCCAAGATTGGCGAAACTCGCTATTTTCCAAGACAGTATTATACCACTTTGATATATATATTATATATATATATATATATATATATAATATTATATATATCATATATATATATCGAAGTCGTATAATATTGTCTAGAAAAATAGTGGGGTCGCCAATCTTTGCGTGATCCCTGAAAACGTTTTTTCAATAATTTACAGAACAAGAGATGAATATTGTTCGGTGTATTACGTATTGTCACGCAGTCAAATAAAATTACTGTTTACTGTTTTTTTCTGAAGGTCCTACTCCAATGAAATACATTGAATTACGTACTCCTTATTAATTAATTGGCAGATCCACACTCTCACCGCACTCGACAAAAGTCAAGGCTTAAATGTTTCCTTAAGCAATTTCATATTTCCGTCTTCCCGACACCAAGTCATTCAAATATTTTGGACGCCCAGTCATGTCAGCTTGATGAATGATTTCACATAATATCATAAACATTATTCTAGCTTTGATAGGGGGGCATAGCAGCTCAAACAATACAACACCCTTTATCAGCCTCGACGCTCTATTTAGTATTTAATCTTAGGCAGATTGAAGAACAGTCAATGAAATATACTTGTGCGATTTTGCACTTACAGATTAAATTTCCTAACTTTCTACTTAAGTAGCAATTTAGATTTTTCAAAGTATATATTTTCCAATGGAGTTTCCTGAGCACCTCGCTTGTGCATCTTGTGCATTCTAATCTCTTGCATTGGGGGCCCATGTCTTACATTTTATTCCCATTGCAATATCTTATCTGGCATCGTTTTCTTTGCTTAGTAATTATGGAAACGTCTGGTTCACCATTGATATTGCTTTCACTTTATTCACCGTATTGCTCTTTTGGAATGTTTCCTTGAGTTCTTTGGTTAACTAAACAATAAATTGCGACGGGAGAGTGTTTATTTTTATGTATCTATTTATTTTATTTTATTTTATAATTTTGGGGGTGCCTGTCACTTCCCTATGAAGGACTGGGTCGTCGATCCCTGTTAGATCAAATATATTCACAAAATACTTAAGATTGGCCATCTTCATGAAACTGCTTTTAATGCTGTAAAACAGAGCCATCTGATCTACTTGTGTCAACTCCGTACTTCGAAGAATTATCGTAATTTGAGGCTTCAGGAATCTTCCTTTGCATCATTTCCAATGTCTACAGTTCTGTTAACACTACTAATTACAAACATATTTGTTTGGCTTGCATCGATACACCGTCAAAGTACATCTATTATTTTTCAATACTTGTGTATTGTGCCTACAGGGTGTCAGGGAAACTAGTTTTGTGCATGTAGGAATCTCCCTTTGAACTGGATTTGCCCTCCCGACAAGGCTCGTGTTTTTAGCTTGTAATTGTTCCGGCAGTTTTATCGAAGTGAAAAAACTACCCGTTCTCACGTTTCTGCCGTTTTCAATGTATGGTTCTATTTATTAACTGTAGAACAACATATTGTGGTCGATTTGCAGGACGAATGCGGCCCTGAGCAAGATATGGAAATCCACTGAGCGTGTATTTTGATTGTACATCAGCCGCTAACCAAAATTTAGTACCAAACTTGTCTGGCTTGCTGGCAATATACAGTTCGAGGGGGCACCTACACTACGTTAGGAATAAGTGCTCATCCACGGATATATTTTCGTGTGGTCTATAGCAAGCAATAGCGTTTTTTTTTTTATCCCGCCCTAAACTTCCTTTGGGCAAATTTTTCAAAAACTTTATTGCTTCCTATGCACACGAAAATATAAAACTGGATGAGCAGTTATTCCTAATGAAGTGTAAGTGCTCACTCATATGGTATATTGTCACCAAGCCAGAAACTTTTTTTTTTTTTTTTTTTTTTTTTGGTTAGCTGCTAATGCACAATCAAACTACACGCTCAATGATCAACGCAAATCTAAAATTTTGCGATAGAGGGGAACTTGTTGATCTGACATCAAATCTAAGAAACCTCATAATTTCTGTGCAACGATTTCTTGACGTGCAGGTCCAATGTATCTGACCAAAGATGTTCTCTACTTGCTGTCCTTTAGCGAGAATTCTTCGGGCATACATAATGCCCATTGTTGAATACGCCAATGATGTGCTCGAAGAATAACTTTTCAACTTCAAGTGAGCCCCAGTTTCAGTACACTTCTGTACGTGTTTAATAATAATGTCTCGCCTGTGAGGAATCTAATAGCTCTAAGAATTTTTCCTTGAAAGGTAACTAAAAGCTCTAAAAAAAATTTTGCTTGAAAGGAAACTAAAAGCTCTAAGAAGTTCTCCTCGAACAATTTCACGTTCGGCAAAACGATGAAAGTCCAGGCTAATTCTCGCAGAATATCTTGCGTGGCAACTATTCTGGCGTTGATAAAATTTTGTTCAATAATTCCCACTGTGTTCCATCCTTGCCTGTCTAAGTAAAATGGATATTCCCAGACCCTTCCGAGCCACTTCATTCTTTTCTTCATCACAAATACATCCCCATTCCATAAACTTTTTTAATTTGAATTTGAATTTGAAAGTATATCCACTTCGTATTGCGTTATCCTTATTGTCATCGGTTTCTTCACCAGACGGGGATGAGCCTTCAAGCATTTGGAATATATTCTTCTTCATCTTCATCAAATATTAGATTACCGTCTTTCGTTGTTCGAAAGAGAGCGTTTTGATGAGATATTCACTGTATTTAACATCGGCAGCGACTAAATAAACTCATTATCATATAATAGATAGTCACGAAATGTCTCTATTGCCACGTAATCATAAACAACATAACCCCTTATGGACCAGGATTAACCTGTTATAGACTAGCGTTAAAATGGCCGTTCGGTCGTTGAAGATGTATTGGGCTATATCCCATAGAGCAATGAACTAATATCAATATCTTTAGCTCATTATAAATCATGGTGAATTCGGAAAAAGTCATGGAAAATCACCTTTGGGAAAAATCACGAGAAATACTTTGCATTTAAAAGTAAAATTTCTGTCAAAATGACCGCTCGGACGTTCTAGTGTTCAATGTTAACCATTCCTTACACTGGTGAGGAAATCATTTATTATCTCATTATCTCATTGGTATCGTAAGTAACGTTTATATAAAAATAAAAAAAATGGTTGTCATCTGCAGATAGGTTGAACTTTACCCATACGTGCCTGTAGCATGCAAAATATTATTGGACCTGATGCACTGCCTTAAGGTACTCCTCCTCTTAATGTTTCATAAAACGAGTTCCCTATTTGTACTTATCTAACGGGTTGCTTTTCAAATAGTCAAAATTACCTTTAGTAATATCGATTCCCTATTTGTGCATAGTATCATCTGTCTAACGGGTAACTTTTCAAATATTCAAAATCACAAAATCACCTTCAGTAATACCAATTGATCGTAAATCATTCGAAAGAGGTTCATGAATGTCCGTATCAAAAACAGCGCTGAGATCGAGCTGTATCAAAATACCACATTTTGCTTTATTTATCGTTTCAAATAGGTCACCTATAACAGAACTTTACAACGGTGTCTGCACGATAGATTAAACCGAGTAAGTATCCCAGTAAAGCGTTTGCCCTTTCCAGATAATATTGGCTGTTGTTCAAGAATTATATATTCTAACATTTCGGACATAAACACAAATTAGGAAGAGACCTTTACAAAGTTCGACTCTGTGATCAAGTTGTTTAACAACAGCCACTTTCTCAGCTCTCGGGACCTTGACATTTAAATCTTTCACTGTTATACTAAACATGAAAGATTTTTCAACCCCAATGAGTTCAGATTTGGCATCGGATCAGTTGTATACAATTTGATTTCTTTGCCATCTTGATAGTCATTGTCTGTAATGTGGCATTTGTTCGATTCCGCGTTTCGACACAAGTAACGATAGGGTTTTAAATGTTTTCCTTACGAAATTCAAGAAAATGATCGGTGATCCTTTGTTCCATTATATTCCAGCTCAGCATTCAGATTTCTATATTGTTTCATTTTTTTTTATTTCAGTTTCTGCTTCTCGGATTTTCTGGTGATAATGTTCAGCCACTTAGAATTACGGTCTAAGGACTACTATCTATCTGAGGAGACACACACACACATATATTATATATATATATTATATTACATTATATCTATATATATATATATATATATATATATATATATATATATATATATATATATATATATATATACTTACAGGGTTGGGGGTACCATGATACATTAGTAGAATGCCATAGTTTATTAAAAACGTTTCGCACACAATTCTCGGTGCATCATCAGTCTGTGAACAATAAAAGTAAATACATTATAAAAAGGAATTCACAAAATTACAAGGTAATTAAAAATTAATGGTTTAAAAAGAAAAGTAGAAGTTAAAAGTTAAAAAAAATACGTTAAAACACTGTAAAAAGAGAGAGAGATCTAAGACACTAACCATCCAAGGCAAAAGACGAAGAAGGAATAGCAAAATCTGACGTCCCAAACAAAAAGTCAGTTATGCCAAATACAGAGGGGACGGCCGTGTGTTATTGTTCAAAGAGGGAACTAGCCTTTTGATAAGTAATAACTCCAGAGTAGTTAGATGATCTGGGTCCTTTGTATATCCAATAATAGAGAAGTGATGTTTCAAGACCTTTATTTTGCATATAGCAGCATGATTTTTGATGTTAGAAAACTCTGGTTGCTTAATTCTGTGGCCTGTACGAAAACTGAAACCCATGTGGCTGCAATATCTCACTTGCAATAGCCTACGAGTAGATCCGATGTAAGAGCCCGGACATCCAGGGCATGTGAATTTATATACAACATTAGATCTCATGAAGGATTGCAAGCGATCTTTACAGCTGAAAAATGAACCTATCCTGCATGGATTATTAGAAATAAGTTTCAACTGAAGACAGGGAATTTCTTGTTCAATGATCTGTGTTAGTCTACGTGAGAATTTTGTATCAAACACAAAAGGGATGGAAGCAAAGAACAGTTTCTTAAGGAACATCAAAGTTGGGCAACGGTGGCTGGAGAAATTTGGTTAAAAGTTTATTGATAACTCTAAGGACTACATCTTTGGGATAGGAATTTTTCTGAAAAAACCTAATAAAAATTCTATTTCATTATGGAAAGTTGGCCAGTTAGACGAATATTTTAATGCTCTATGGACAAGTGTATAAATGGTGTTTAATTTGAAGGTTCTTTGGCATGAACTATAATAGTTGTTAGCTAAACCTGTATAGGTCTTTTTTCTATAGACAGCTGTGGTGAATTCAGAATTACTTCTTGTAATATTGATATCGAGAAATGGCAGACTGTCTCTGTTCTCCACCTCCATCGTAAACTGAATATTTGGGTGTTGCTGATTAATATATTCCAGAAACTGTGTGCTTTGCCAAGGGTACTTAAAAAGAGCAAAAGTGTCGTCTACATATCTCCTGTAGTATGCTGGTTTAAAGGAAGACTCACATTGATTTAAAAATTTTGTTTCTAACTCACACATAAAAAAATTTGCGAAAATGGGGCCTAGAGGGGATCCCATAGCAACTCCATCGACCTGCGAATAGAGTTGCTGGTTAAAAACAAACATGGAGTCTTGCATAGCAAGTTCCAGAAATTGTTTAAAAATAGCCCTATTAAAACCGTAAAACAGAGTATCATTGCTGATGAAAATCTTGTTTAAATAATATCAATTGTTTCATTTAATGGTACATTAGTGAAAAGTGATTCAACGTCGTAACTGACCATAAAATAGTCACCATCCTGGTTGATAATATGTTGTTGAAAGTCGTACCCGTTTTTCAATGTATATTCATTAATACTACATTCAGAGAGTAAACCAGCTAAATACTTAGAGATCGAGAACGATGGGCTATTGTAGGCGGCCATAATAGGTCTGACAGGGGTATTTGGTTTATGTATTTTTGGTAGACCATATAAAATACTAAAGGAAGAACCTGTAACAAAAAGTTGTTGATAGGTAGCATCATCTATAATATTATCATTTTTTATTTTTCTTAGGAATCTATTAATTCTATCTTCTCGTTTATATATATCCAGAAAGTTAGGATCACCATGGGATTGGAATTTGGTAGTGTCAGTTAAAATGTTTTCAGTTTTGCCGATATAATCATTTTTATTCAGTATAACTACTCCTTTGCCTTTGTCAGGCTTGCAAATCAATATATCATCTCGTTTTTTCAGGGCCAAGAGTATCTCCAAATCGTTTTTTCTAAGAAATGGTGTCCAGGTTGTTCTTAAATTGGAATAAGTTTTATGTATCAGAGCAGACATTTTTTGTTGTAAGTTACCTGTATTCTTTTCCACATCAAGTTTAATAAGTCTTTGAAACAGCACCTCAAATGGAAGGAAAAATCTGGCATAGTTCGGTCTAAAAGAAGGTAAACAAAAATCTAAACCAAACGAAAGTAAGAACTCCTCTCTCTTAGATAAAATGTAATTGGACATGTTAAAAATGCATTCATTTCTTTGATAAAAATCAGGAATGACAACGCCAAGGTTTTGAAGTTTCATTTGATCCCGTTCACATACAGACGAGATAAAATCATTGACAAATTTATAAAAGAGTCTTTGGTACAATAATCGATCCAAGAGCGATAAATCAGCAAACAGTGCTTTCTTAAGTTGTTCGACCGTTGACGTAAGTCTTCGAATGGACGCATTCTTGGTGTCAATTTCATTCCTAAGTAAGGTCTTCAATGCTACTTTGTAAAATTCGGTGTTGTAGAGGGAAGATCTATAGAGCCTGAATCTAAGGAACTTCGGGACGACATCATTCAATTCGCAATACTGAAGAAAATCAAGGTCACATTTCGCTTTCTCAAGCCGAAGGGTCGCCTTCTCCAGTCTGCGTGAAGTAGTTAAGGTAACAGCTGGATATCGGTGTCTCAGTAGTTGGGCAAAGTGGTGAATTCCTCGAAGGCGAAGGCGAAAGGCGAACAGAAGGACGAAGAAAAGTTGCTGTATCATCTTCGGTGGAATATGGAGTCTCCATATAACAATACTTCAGGGGGTACCATGATACATTAGTAGAATGCCATAGTTTATTAAAAACGTTTCGCACACAATTCTCGGTGCATCATCAGTCTGTGAACATGGGTTTCAGTTTTCGTACAGGCCAGAGAATTAAGCAACCAGAGTTTTCTAACATTAAAAATCATGCTGCCATATGCAAAATAGAGGTCTTGAAACAGCACTTCTCTATTATTGGATATACAAAGGACCCAGATCATCTAACTACTCTGGAGTCATTACTTATCAAAAGGCTAGTTCCCTCTTTGAACAATCACACCTCGGCTTCCCCTCTGTATTTGGCATAACTGACTTTTTGTTTAGGACGTCAGGTTTTGCTATTCCTTCTTCGTCTTTTGCCTTGGATGGTTGGTGTCTTAGTTCTCTCTCTCTTTTTACAGTGTTTTAACGTATTTTTTTTAACTTTTAACTTCTGCTTTTCTTTTTAAACCATTAATTTTTAATTACCTTGTAATTTTGTGAATTCCTTTTTATAATGTATTTACCTTTATTGTTCACAGACTGATGATGCACCGAGAATTGTGTGCGAAACGTTTTTAATAAACTATGGCATTCTACTAATGTATCATGGTACCCCTGAAGTATTGTTATCTTCGCCGACTGGAGACTATATATATATATATATATATATATATATATATATATATATATATATATATATAATATATATATATATATATATATAAAGGGTATAAGCCACGAAGGAAAAAATAAAAAACGTAGTTTCTGCAAGATCTTTCGACTCAACGTCCTTTACTCAGCAGACAAAGTGACTTACATGAGAAATTGAGAGTACAGGATAAGTCGTATAGGGATTATAAGGAGATTAAGACCTAGAATCCAACACACCTGGAGAATGAGTGCGTTGGATTCTAGGTACTAATCTCCTTATAATCCCTATCTGTCAGTTATACGGCCTTTCCTGTACTCTCAAATTCTCATGTAAGTCAGTTTGTCTGCTGAGGAAAGGACGTTGAGCCGAAAGATCTTGTAGAGACTCCGTTGTTTATTTTTACTTCGTGGCTTATACCTTTATTTATGGATTTAGCACGTTCCAAACTTTCGTGATTCAGTTACACACACACACACACACACACACACGCACGCACACACATACATATATATATGTATATATATATATATATATATATATATATATATATATATATATAATATAATATATATATATATATACACACATACTTTTTTAAAATCCGCTGCGGCATGGTCCTTCCATTTCCCCTAAAATAGCACTGACCAACCCGATTACATGGAAGGTCGTATCTTCTTTTATTATCTGTTGCATTATTCTCGACAAACTTCTTTATTTATAAGCACGCTACTATGCCGGAATATATCTAAATTACCCCTAGTTTCTTTTGCTTAGACAGCAAAGTAACTTTTTGATGCCTGTCTTCATTAGATTGTAGTTAAAACTGGTGCCAAGGGGGAAGAGGTGTTACATCCTTTAGTATATTCAGTTCCGCCAAAGCTTTAATAAGTAATTTTTACGTTTTCATAGGGGCTATACACCTCAATTTTTCACTTTTTTTGGGGGGAAGGGGTGGCTAATGAAATTATTTTCTCTCTTATTTCAATTCTATCGGAGAAATCGGAAGTATTAAAAGAAATAATCAAATATCCGACGATAAAAAAGTCATGAAAATCTAATTAGTTGCAATAAAGGCAAAAACAGAAAACGTGTTTTTCTCAACTCTAAATTATCCTTGATTTCTGGCCACTTCTAGCTGATCGTTACCTCAGCGAAACCACACCAGACCCAAGTTCACTTGTAGCTTCAAAGTCGACGAAGTTCTAGTGTTTGTTTCGTTCCGTGTGGCTGAAGAACTGGACGCGTTCAAAACAATTCTCCATTGGCTTTACAGAAGAACTGAAGAAGGTTTATTTTGTTTATTCAACTTCTGCTCTTGTTCGTTTAACTGCCATATTATTACGGTGGAGTTCGGGTGCTAAGATTGTGCAGGCTTTATTGTATCTGTTGACGGTAAGTTTGTATAAGTTTAAATGTAAGCGGTTGCACAAAGACCTTTGGTATTCAATTATTAAAATTTATCTTTGCTATTGCATTGCTCTCTAATGTTATGCTTTACATATTTTCTTGCTGGTTGCCAAATTTTTCTTTCAAGTGCAGCGTATAATTGTAATAACCACAATACCCGTTTTACTTTGTTCTGGACATTTTTTTCTGTAATGTAAACTCAAGATTTCAATCTTGATAGTTGGGAATTTGTGTATTAACTTTATTTGATAGGATTGATGGCAATTGATTGGTGCCAATTGCCAATAATATAAAGAGCAATATAAATTCATGCAATAGAAAAACTTATACTATAAAAATTTTATCCAATTCATATTTGTAGTTCTAAACTTTTTTTTTTTTTTTTTTTTTTAGCATTTATGAAATAAACCTCCTGTAACGGATGTTTAGGACAATCGATATAAGTAAATCTGTTTAATCCGGAATGGAGTTTTTTCCTTCAATATTTTATATAGAATTAGGGACTGGAAAGAACTTTTACACCATACTAAAGACTCTTAATTAAATGATACTCGGTGCTCCCCCACCCATTCTCTTTCTCTCTCTCTCTCTCTCTCTCTCTCTCTCTCTCTCTCTCTCTCTCTCTCTCTCTCTCTCTCTCATATATTGCAAATAAAGCTCTCAGCGCTTCTGCACAGCTTAGACAAGCGATGCAATAGGTCACAGATAGCACAGCATCCTGACTATATAATAGTACTTCAATTCAGTGGATCACTTGGTGCCCACCGCAGCAACAGCAGGCAGTAGTCACACACTCAATGTACTGTATCTACCCTACAAATGGGGCTAGTTGCCACCCTGAAGGCACTAGAAGATTTCTAAAACAAAGTCGGTAGCATCAAAATTCACAAAGAAACTAGAGGTGAAATAATTGCTTTAAGAAACCGAACACATATTGGAACACACACTGAAACGGTACCTAATAAAAAAACAACATAAAAGCTGCTGTCTTTGCTCATCAGGAAGATGGAAGGCAAATTACACTAAACTATTCTCTAAGTCTTATATGAATATGGTCAGCATCTCCCTCACTCCATCCCTAGTACATATATAACGAGATATTTCTAGGATCTGCCAGAGTCGAGCTCTCAACCAAGTCCATCAAGCACTCTCCCAAGATTCCAGGTCTTAAAAATGGGACCCAGAGAGCACGAAATTACAACAATAATCTGTTTCTAAGTTGATCTTTAAGGAACGGGTAATTTACATCTGCTGTTTATGGCTAGGATATTGAGCACCTTGCAAAAAATTAACTTTGAAAATAGGGAGTGCAATTCATGTGAACACGTAGTGGATCAGCCCTTTGGATCATTACCTACTACACTGTTCTAGAATGCCTTGCTCCACAGTGCCATTGCAATGTTTTTCTCTCGTTACAATTTCAACGTTAAAATGTTGGAAATTATCATGACATTTTCCCAAGCTTCGCATTCCAAAACCAGCTCATGGCCTATCTCTTTTTGTTTTGAAAATTACACCTTTAACGTTAAAATGTTTGAAAACATCATGACCTTTTTCCAAATTTCTTATTCCAAAAACAGCTGATGGCCTATCTCTTTTAGTTTTGAAAAGATTACGACCTCCTTTCATTTTGAAAATTACACATTTAATCTTAAAATGTTTGATAACATCATGGCCTTTTTCCAAATTTCTAATTCCAAAAACAGCTGATGGCCTATCTCTTTTAGTTTCGAAAATATTTCAGTTTGAATTGCTCTTTCAGTCACCGGGAATTCCAGAGGGGGAGCAGTGGCTGAATAGCCAGCTTCTGAATAATAGTTGAAACGTGATTATTATCAATGCATGCAATGTGTCCATTCATCAAAACATTCTTTACCGCGACAAAACAATCAAACTATTTTTTAAACTGATTCGAATGTGATCTTTTCCCTCGTGTAATTAATTAAGCAGAATTCATTAAACCATTTGAAAGGGTGATTTTTAGGACAGTGATAATACATGAGCGAAATCGTTTGCATGACGGATTTAATATGAAATGGGCCACTATCCCTGGTCATGACAGCCGAAGAGGACAATGTGTTCAGTTCATATTGTCAGGTTTCTGTGAGATGAAAATGATATCCATCTAATGAAGCAATTGGATTCTATCTTTAGCATGCACAGACAGATACCAATGAAATTTCAATTTCCAGGTAAATTGTTCAAGAAACAATTTCGGATAGAGTCGGTTCCAATAGGAATATTCTGATTCAGGATGAAAGGACACAAGACTTCAAAACATGTTTATATGATATCTGTAAAGAGAACAACAGAGAACTGAATATTTTATTCTAAAGTATAATGGACGCCAAATGTTCTTTTTGTACGTACAAGAGTTAATTGCAAATACTATTTTTTTTTCATAAAAAATCAATGGTATGCATCATGTACAAGAATGTTTAGCAAAGAATAAAAATGTGAACTGATATGCAACTCGTTTGATGAATCGTCTGTGAGTTTAATAAGTGCATATTAATAACAGGGCTGCCATAATTTCTCTCTCCTCCTCCTCTCAGGATGCTCTCTCTCTCGCTCTCTCTCCTCTCTATCCTCGCGCTCCATATATATATTCTAATATTTATGATATACTATATATATATAATCTAATATTAATATATAGATATTATTATATATATATAGATATTATATAACATACTATATAGATCTATATAATATAGATATATA
>NC_087219.1:8789943-8794943 GCF_015104395.2 Macrobrachium nipponense | reverse complement strand
TATTTTAATATTCATTGGTGAAACAACGTTCTATTTGACCGTAGATTTTACCACGACCACGCGTCCCTGAGTAAAGCTCGAGTTCGGATCACGCCTTGATCTCTTTGTGTATTGTATTGTGAATTTGAAAAAATGCTACTTAAATCTGTTGTCAGTTTGAAAAACCTTATTGAAAAGATTTATAGCAAGGCTATATGCAGCGTATGGATCGAACGCGGTTGCTTGGGTCATGACCCAGACACGCTACTGTCACGTCACGAGAGAGAGAGAGAAAGAGAGAGAGAGAGGCAAAAGCCTGTGGTCTGGAAAACCTGCCGAACTTTTCTATTCCAGGATCAAGTAAAGCAAGAAAGAGGGAACAAAAAACAAAGAATAAAGATCGCGAATCGACCATAGTGAAAAAGATAAAATTATCACTTACCAAAAGTAAAAATACATAAATAATAAAATTAAATATGTTTGGAATCAGGAGAATCAATCAAAGTGGTTCTTTTTATTGGAAAAAGCCTATTCAAAGTCAATTTCTTTTAATAAAAAAAGAAGGGGGGGGGGTGGGGGGGGGGTGTTGTCAGGGGGTGCAATGGGTGAGGTTTGGGTTTGGGATTGATTGGTCCTGAATTTCTTGAACAATGATAACGTACTTTTGAGAAATTCATGCTGTGTGATTCAGGAAAGTTCAACAGAGGATTCCCAATTTTTGAGAAAATTAAATTAACGGAAGATAAGGGCCGTGAAGCATGTTCTGCTCGTGTGATCGAAAGTTTTGTTTATTTCTTATTATAAAACACAAAAATCATTTGGATCACAGGTGAAAGAGAAGAGGAGAGGGAGGCATTGTTATTGTGTGGGTATGATCCACGAGGTCGCCCGAAGTAAAGGCCTAGAGGCGCCCTGCCTGAGGGCTAAGGTAATCCACGTTTAAGCGGATATCCCTTGAAAGGAAAAAGAGAGAAAAAGGAATCGTATACATACGCATTGAACGCCACTGTCAAAACATCATCAGCTCTTCGCCTATCTATACTAAGTACGAAACAACGCAGGTAAAACTGTAATCCGAGGCCAAGCTGGAACCCTACGTATATGTAAGTATAATACGGTTAAAAGGATTGGAGATTATGGGAGTCTAGGTAGGCGGACCCAGGAAGAGAAAACAGCAGGAAGCAGGAAGGAGAGGATAATCCAAAATCCCCAAGGACTCCTCTCTGCTGTTACGAGAGAAATATGGAGCTTACTTACTTACTTTACCTTCCCCTACTCTCTCTCTCTCTCTCTCTCTCTCTCTCTCTCTCTCTCTCTCTCTCTCTCTCTCTCTCATACTTTATGTAACGCTGTTGAGAGTGATAAATACGAATTGTGGCACTCTCTCTCTCTCTCTCTCTCTCCTATCTCTCTCTCTATCTCTCTCTCGTCTCTCTCTCTCTCTCCCTCTCTTTTCCTTCTCTTCTCATCTCTCTCTCTCTTTATATATATATATATATATATATATATATATATATATATATATATATATATATATATATATATGTGTGTGTGTGTGTGTATATGTATATATATATATATATATATATATATATATATATATATATATATATGTGTGTGTGTGTGTGTATATGTATATAGTATGTACATATATATATATATATATATATATATATATATATATATATATATATATATATATATATATATATTATTATATATATAAATATATATGTATATATACTATATATATATATATATATATATATATATATATATATATATATATATATATATATATATATATAAAATATATATATATATATATATATATATATATATATATATATATATATATATATACATATCAGAGGACTACGCCTGACAGAGTTAATTTGGGATTGCACCGTAAGTGCGCTAGTTCAGCGCCACCCTAACGAACTCCATGATAAATTCATGCAATGCTCTTGATGCTAAAGCGACATTGCACGCTGTTTGTTTTTAGAGTGCATATTAATTCTGTGCTTCAGTTTCGACACCCATCACGGGATTGCAATGCATATCCAGGACGAAAAATATTCGTTGCAATCTATGTCAGCTTCTCCCTCCCCCACCCTCTCTCTCTCTCGTCTCTCTCTTCATCTCTCTCTCTCTCTCTCTCTCTCCAAATTGTCAAAGACTAATGAATTCATTCTCCTTCCATCGCTGATTCCTAAGAGTTGGTGCGTTTTGAAGCGCCGGAGATTGCATCCATCTGGGTCTACAACTCGACTCTGGTGCTGGTGAGATTGATTGGTTGATTTATTAAAGATTATCTGGGTTCGCAACTGCTAATGGTTATTGACGCCACAACAACGGAATATATAAAGCATATGTATGCATACCCAATGCTGATGAGAGCAACTCGACTCTGGTACTAGAGATAGCAACTAGACTCTGTTGTGCTAGTGTGAGCAACTCGTTATCGTCGCTTCGTCAACTTGATGTGTAACGAAGTCGCGTCAGTCACATCAAATCGCACATCAGGCATTCCATTTTTTGCTGTGTGACTGTGGGCAGGTTACTCTGAACACTCCATTTATCATTGCCACTGACCCTGACGATCGCTAGTTTAAAACAGGCCTAAGTTCCTTTATCTACTTGCTTTGCCTTCATTACTGTTAGTGGATGTAAATAAACAACTATATCTTGTTAGTATAAAACAGGCCTGAGTTCCTTTATCTACTTGTTTTGCCTTCATTACTGTTAGTGGATATAAATAAACACGTTTCTTGTTAGATTAAAACAGGCCTGAGTTCCTTTCTCTACTTGTTTTCCTTCATTATTGTTAGTGGATGTAAATGAACACTTATCTCTTGTTTTATATCTTTTATTCGTTTTATCACTTTGCTCTGTCCTTTTCCAAACACAGACACATATTTGAAGGCCCATATCTGCCAATCAGTCAATGACATATTGGCAATCCGTCTCGATGGGAAGCGCTTAGCAGGCGTGATTCACATGAATATCAATAGTTCTTGATTGATAATAACATTACGTGGTGTGTGTGTGTGTGTGTGTGTAGGAGTGTATCCTGTGTAATTATTGACTGGTAAAATATTACGCTAGTGTCAATTGCAAACATCTGCAGTGCAGTAGGGAGAGTAATATTCCATTCCTAGCTTAGATATAACCAAAGCAAACGAGATTGATATGAATATCAATGGTTCTTGATTGATAATGATATTACGTGGTATGTGTAGGAATGTATCCTGCGTTTAAATGGCTGGTAAAATAGTACGCCCGTGTGAATTGTACGCATCTGGAGGCCAGTGCAGTGGAGAGAGTAACATTTCATTCTTAGCTTAGATATGACCAAAGCAAACAGAAGTGCAGACGAATAGCTACGGCTTCAAGGAAGCGAACCAACTGTCTCTTAAAAGACGGGCAAACGAAGGGAGCAGGAGCCCATGCCTGTTTCCAGCCGCTGATGAACACAGATAGATTGCCGAGATTTACGACTGTTTGATCGCACAGCGGGCGCCGTGTTCGTCGGACCCATTCTCGCGGCCAGACGTTTTATGGAGATTTAGAGACGTATGGAGATTAGCCGAGCGCCTTGCTGCCCGTGTCTGCCCTGACTTATGAAGGTACGCGGACGCACGGACAAACAGCCTGGCTGAGCTATATGCTGTCGTCTACGAACAAATGCCAACCCCATTTACATGCAAAGTGTAAATGCAAATTGATATATGAATACAAATTGATCCAACATTTCATATGCAGTGCCTCTCTCTCTCTCTCTCTCTCTCTCTCTCTCTCTCTCTCTCTCTCTCTCTCTCTCTCTCGGTTTGCGAAATTGTCGTATTCTGCGTATTTTGGTTAAAAATAAAGAGAGAGAGAGAGAGAGAGAGAGTTCTCTTTTAAGATACAACCATAGGAATATATATATATATATATATATATATATTATATATATATATATATATATATATATATATATATGTGTGTGTGTGTGTGTGTGAGTGTGTGTGTGCGTGTGTGTGTTCTCCATGTAAGACACAACGGTAGAAATGTAGATAAATAGGCCGACAAAGAAATCCAAATAAAATAAGAAATAATGAACGAAAAGTAGAAAAACAAGTGGAAGATATAAAAACCTATTATTCAGACTAACGTTTGATCATATGATGATGAATATTGAATAGAATTTCCCGTAATGTTTTCCTAGACATTTATTTTTCTTGCGAAAGAACCATTGCTTTTATGTAATGAACCACCTCTCATATGCAGTCTCGAAGCTATCATCTTGTTACCGGTATCTTTGGTACTATGGTATAATAATAATAATAATAATAATAATAATAATAATAATAATAATAATAATAATAATAATAATAATAATAATATACGTGGCGGAAATAAAGAACCTCAGTAAGACCCTCTGGACGGTACTCAAAAGTCCCTAGGTGAGGAATTACCGTCTCGACCTATCATTGTTACTAGCATCTTTGGCACTTTTGGTATAAGTACGTTCAATAATAATAATAATAAAATAATAATAATAATAATAATAATAATAATAATAATAATAATAATAATAATAATAATAAATAATAAGTCTTATTGAAGGATATTGCTGCATCAGCTGCATTCAACTTGTAAATAGTCTTCTCTATTTTTTCTAATAATAGCTTTCTCTCTGCTATTACAACTGGCGAGTATTGCGCAGATATTACTCATCAGGAACAGTCAATTTCAGGGATAATTGTTATAAATTTATTTATTTGTTACAGTAAATGAACAAATAGTTCAAAATATAAGTTAATATAGTGGCCAACGTTTCGCTATCGGCGCAATACTCGCCAGTTGTAATAGCAGAGAGAAAGCTATTATTAGAAAAATAGAGAAGACTATTTACAAGTTGAATGCAGCTGATGCAGCAATATCTTTCAATAAGACTTGTTTGAAAGAGGGTCTCCTTCCAATAAATAATAATAATAATAATGATAATAATAATCATTCAGACCATCTTCATCTCC
>NC_087219.1:8766631-8779131 GCF_015104395.2 Macrobrachium nipponense | reverse complement strand
TTACGCAGTTTTAATAAGCCTCGTGACATCTTACAGACAGGGCACCGTTGGCAACAGGTAAGAGTTCCCAGTTTGTGTAGTTTAGGGAATAAGGGGGGGATACAGTGGTGGCCGCGGTAAAGGCTTTTTATATATTTTTCAAGCTGTAGGTACGCTCCGAAGGACTGGTGACCAGTTAGAAATAGGGGGTTTCGTTTTTTATTTTGATAGGAAGAGGGGTTATTAATCATGTCACAGGCAACTCAGGGTTCATTACGCTGATTCGACAGAGAGAAGCTGTTCCTCAGACAGTCTTCCTCTTCCAGCCAAATTGTCAGTTGATTTCTTGAGATTACGGAATAAGGTGTTTTATAAAAAAAAAAAAAAAACGGTGGGAGAAAAAGTTTAGTTTTCGACATATTAAAGTGTTTCGCAGTTCGAGCATGTTTGCGGTGTATGTGAATTCGGTTTACAGTCATATGAAGACGTAAGTGTATTTTCCAGTTTTTTTTTTTCTTTTTTTTTTCTTTTTATATTTTGTGGATTTTCTTTAACCTTTTGTTCTTGTTCATGTTCCTTGTGTTTGTGTGTGGTGAACTTGCCTGAGTGGGATTTTTGCGGCGAGTCATGCCAGAGAGAGAGAGAGAGAGAGAGAGAGAGAGAGGCGAGCTAGTTCGGAAACACCTTGCGTTCTTTTCCTTTTCCTATCCCTTCCTTATTATTTTTTTTTTATTGTCATTTTCGTGGGGTTGATTTTGTGATTGGGGACGGGGCACGCTTACCTTTTGTTATCCATTGTTGGGTAAGAAAATTTCTGTTGATGTTTTCTTGATTGGGTTTAGTGTATATAAATACATTGATGTTATTGAGATCGGGAAGTGTAGTGGAAAAAACAGCCTTGGGAAACAAGATAAAATGGCGGATACTAAAACCGACGACGCTGCTACATCACGTGACGAAACATTTCTGTGGGGGTTCAGCCCGTTCAAAGGGATTATGGATGGCGCATTGTCCCAGCCTGTAAATATTTTCATAGAAGGAGTTAATAACTATTTTGCGGGAAAGAATATAGTAGACGGTGTAGAGGCATTCAGAGAGGCGAAAGCTTTGCTAGATTCCAATAAGGGAGACCTCAGTCATAGGTCAAGGAGTTTCCAATTTACAAAATGTCGTACCTGGACAGACTTGCAAGCATTTTTGAAAAACAGCATATGGCTCCAAAGGAACACGGAGATATGGTGAGAGACCTTCGAGGTCTTTATAAACTACGGAAAAGCACTAATAGCCTTGTAGAACATAGTTCAAAAGCTGTTTGACGCAGTGGCAGATTGGGTAGGAAATTGAAAACATCTAAATGGGTTTACAGGGGGATAATCTCCCTCTAAATAATGTTCATAAACTGATCTATTTTTCCCTGCTATTACACGAGGTACCCGATGCAATAGTGGATAGTTTTGATGAAAAGGTTGAGCCTACCTCAGACGAAGAATTACTTTATACCCAAATAGATAAACACAGGTCTAAATGGTCCCACCGTAGATAGCACAATTTTTACAGGGACAGGCCCGAAGGATAGAGTACAGAGAGACATGGAACTTTCTCCTCATCGTCTGTGTGCAAAAGTTGAGTATAACAAAGATCGATCGATCAAAAGCAACAGCAGTTGCGTTGTTTTCAACTGCAATAAACCAGGACATCCAAAGAAATTGTGTAGGTTTCAATATTGTGGAATGTGTAAAAGTACTGAGCATTATTGGCAGTCTTGTCCGTCTCAGATACAGGGAGATGCGAGGCCTGCACCTCAAGGTTTCTGGTAGTTATAATGTGAGAACTTCCCAGGCAGGTCAAACCAGAGGGCAAAGGGATCGGCGAAATTTTTGGAAGCCCGATCAACAAAAAGGGTACAGGTGATTGGTACATGCCATTGTGGTCTCGTGGGGGACGCCCCAGAGCCCAAGCCTATAGTCTATGGAACAGTAGGGGATGTGGATATCCCATTTTTTATAGACAACCGGGGTGGGGCATCAATAAATCTAATGGACTATAATTTGTATCAATCCATGTTCTCCAATTACCGTTTACAGCCCTCTACTGAGACGGTGTGGTTTGCTCTCGGTGACAGAGTGTTAACAGAACCTTTTTTGGTAATAAAAGGAATTGCCTTAGGTAATAAAATCTTGTTGGGTCATCCTGCTTGTAGAAGACACAAGATTTCGATCCATGCGGGTGCTAATGGGATAACAATCGGGAAAATGGGTTACCTCATACCATATAAGGACGTGAATAGAATGGAGGACATGGAGGTTATTGAAAGAGGAGAGGTGCTCGGTGGTATTAATGGCGGTGATACGAGTGTTATGGGGAAAGGTAATGTTAAAACACACGTTTGTGATCTGGGAGATGATTACGGGGATTCCATCAGAGTTCATAGTGGTAACAATGATACTAACAATACTGGTGATGATACTAATATGGATGTTATTTCTGATACTAACAATGCTGGGGATAATACTGAGGGTGGTAATTTGTATGGGCGGTGGCAAGGGGAGATACTAACCACAAATATAGGGGTGTTTAATTTGAAGATATTATGTTACTACCAGGTTCAAAGGTTATGGTAAAAGTTAAATTGAAGGAAATGAGAAAAAACCACAGATGTGTGTGTTATTGAAAACAGCGAAAAGCTCAGAGGAGTTGTTAGCACGGCATCAGTGAACAGTGTATCCAAGAATGGGTTACTTGGGTGGAGCTATTAAACTGTGATGATACAGCTAGGAGATACCAGAAAAACACATATATAGTAGACTTCCAAGATTGGAATTGTGATAGTGGTTCTGTGGCTATCGTAGAGGGGAAACCTGAGTTTTTGGAGGCAGAAATATAATCAAGGAAACAAACGTTTAGAGAACATTTGGCTAATGCGGATTATAGCGAACACGTTGAAGCGATAAGCGGGCTCTTGGCAGAATTTGGAGATACGGTAGCCTTGCAAGGTGAAAAATTGGGGTTGACTAATGTGTTAGAGCATAAGGTAAATTTGGAGAGCAACTCAAAACCTATTTATATTCCTGCATATCGCTACCTTTCAAAATCAGAGAAAAGGTAGAGAAACAGAGCGGTTAATAGATGGGAAGAGAAGGAATCATTAGACCCAATGTGTCCTCCTTACAACTTTCCCTTGTTAGCGGTACCTAAGAAAGACGGTTCGGTCCGTGTATGCGTCGATTTTAGACGTTTAAATGAGAAAACGATCCCTGACCGCTACCCAGTCGCGTGCATACTTGATCTTTTTGTCGAAATTGGGGGACATAAATATTTTATAGTCTCATTGATTTGGCGCAAGGTTTCTTACAGGTCCCCTCTCAGCGAGAGTATAGCAAGGAATATACCGCCTTTTCAGTGCCCAAGGGACACTATGGAATTTACGCGAATGCCTTTCGGTTTACGGGCAGGTTGGTGACAAAGCTTTACCACGGGTTATTGGGCAAAAATGTTTTTGTGTATATGAATGACATCCTGATCGCAACGGACACGATCGCGCAACACCTGGAAGTGCTTACAGAAGTACTTAGAAGGCTTAGATTAGTGGGGTTGAAAATCAAGCTAGCCAAGTGCTCGTTCTTGAAAAAGCATATCACATATCTAGGTCACGTCATATCTAAGGAAGGGGTTAGAGTAAAATGACGATAAAGTCAAAGCAATAGCGAATTTTCGCACCCAGATCAAACAAAGAGATTAAGTCATTCCTGGGTATCGCCGGTTTCTTCAGGAGGTTCATAAAAGGGTTTTCTAACATAGCAGCTCCCCTAACTGATGTGTTGCGGGAAAGACGTTCAATTTCATGGAAGGAACCCAGGCGGACAGTTTTCAAAGCTTAAAGATGCGCTAATGAATCCCCCGGTTTGAAGTTTCCAGATTTTAAGGAACCTTTTACATTAGTGACTGATGCAAGCCAGGAAGGCATAGGTGCATGCTTATGCAAAAGTTTGATAGGAAATTTCATCCTATAGCTTTTTATAGCAGGAAGTTCAGGACAAAAGGCAGCAACGAGAAGTCATGGCCACCATAGATAAGGAAGCCTTTGCAATAGTGTTGGAGCTTAGTTCATTTTAAAATGTTACTGATGGGGAATAAAGTAGAAGTCCTTACAGACCACAAACTATTCCTCGATCTTTTTAATAAACCCGATTTGTCTCCCAAAAGAGCTCGATGGTTTCTAACTATCAGAGATTTTGATACAAAGCTCAAATATATAAAGGGCAAATTTAATCTTGTTGCTGATGCTCTCAGCAGAGTTTTCATGACGCGGAAGGTTTCCAAGTCGTGCAGGTCATTAACGAAGCCATACAATGGGATATACTCTCATAGAGCTAAGGCAAGATGAAGACGAGGTTTTAGCAGATGCGAAAGCATTTCTGAGAGGGGAATTAGTCAAGAAACGTTATAGCTTGCCTTTGGAGTTAGAAGGAAATCTGTTGGTTAGGAAAATTAAATATAAGTTGAGAACCAGTGAAAGTAAAGGAGATACGACGCAGATCGTAATTCCAAAAGTCCTAATTCCCGTGGTTTTAGATATAGTTCATTGCAGGTTCGGTAGTCCTCACTTGGGAATAGAAAAAACTTATGATGAGGTTCAGACTAAATACATTTGGAAAAATATGGGTATAGATGTGGAAAATTTCGTAAGGAATTGTGCGGTGTGCAACGCATGTAAGCCTGCTAGGACAAACGTCCATGCAAATCAGGAATCGTATCCTATACCGAGTAGAAGACCTTTTCAGAGAATACATATGGATGTCTTAGGAATTTTTGTGAGTCTAGATATGCGAACTAGTACTTGCTAGTGATAATAGATGAACTTACAAGGATAGTAGAAATTTCCCACTTAATCATAAAACGGCCGAAGAGGTAGCCATAGCATTTTTCAATGGTATCGTTTGCAGATATGGTTCACCCGAATTTCTATTAAACCGACAATGGGAGGGAATTTTTTTTGTGCTGGAACAAAACCTTGGAGTGTTTAGCTGAATTCATGGGAATACAGAAGTAACAATTATCCATACAGACCCGAGGCTCATGGGTGTGCGAACGAGCAAACAGGAAAGTGCTCGAAGCGCTCAGAAAATCGGTAGGTGGTAATGATAGAAATTGGGACAGATATATTAATGTTGTTAGACATAGCATTAACACCATGGTTAGCGATTCAATTAAAATGTCCCCTTTTGAAGCTTTGTTTGGTTATCCAGCGCGAGGCACGTTCGATTTGTTAACTACGCCTCACCAGGGGGAGGATACGGTTGAAGCGCTGATATCCACAGCGAGAGAGAGACACGCATGCCTCAGCCGTAATCTCGAGTCCACAACCAGAGATATGGTTCAGAAGAGTATTAGTAAATCATCTGATCCCAAGATCAATGTCGGTGATAAGGTATTTTTAAAACTTAACGTGAGAAAATGAGTTAAATTACAACTAGCCCGAAGTTTGAAGGTCCTTTTAAAGTCATTGAAGAGAAATGGATATAGGTTTGTAGTTTTAAATGAACGAACAGGTCAGTCGAGGCTAACACATATCTCGAAATTGAAAAGAATTGGTTGTGGCAATTAATATATGATCGCGCAATTGCATTCATTTTTCCTTTCTTTTTTTTCCTTGTTATCTGTTTTTGTAATTTGATGACAGAATGGCTTCGCATTTTTTTCTTTCTCCTTTGTTTCCTTCTAATGTTTTTCTCTCTTATTATATGTAACGTCTGCGGCGTTTTGGCGTAAGATTTCGGGGTTATATTTTTCGGCAAATGTTTGCTTTAGCTGAGAAAACGGGATGGTCTTTTTAGCGTGGGGTCAGTAATTAAATAGAGGAATTATTTATGTCACCTGAGTGGTGTTATTATTAAGATGATGGTTTATGTATAATGAGATGGTTCTGCGGAGTGTGCTTACGAAGTTCAGTACTAAACATTTTTTTTTAGAGAATCACGAGTTTCTAGCATCGCGAGTCTGAATATGCTGCAATGCGAAGCACCTGACGTGTTCATAGGTGGGTTTCTTTTTTGCTGAAGTTGCTGTAAGGAGTCCGGTTGCGAACCTTCCCTTTGGAATTGATTACTCGGGGATTTGCACGGTTTTCGGAGATGCTGATTATGAAATTTCACGCGAACGTGTCATGTAAGGGGATTTTTTTTTTTCTTGTCGATAGGGTTGCTGCGCTAGCAGATTCTGTAACGGTACACATTCCGTTTTGGGAAAAGATGTTGAATTATATATGTTTTTTTTTTTCTTTTCTTAACTTCGTCCGAGAAGATTAAACAACTGATGGTTTTCTTTTTTCTTTTCTCTTATGTGCGCTGTGTAATGGGCAGGGGAAAGTTCACTACTATTGTTTGTATTATCTTATTTTTATTTATTTATTTATTTTTTCTTCTTTTTCTTTTCTTTCGAGAGATGTTGCAATGAGGGTTAAGCTCTAAATAGCATTTATCTTTTAGATAGAAGATATAATTTGTCAGGGTATGTGGGTTGGATAGAAGGGGTGTTCGGCATTATATTTTATGGAGCCTAGTTATATAAACCATAAAGGGGTTTTTACTGTTAGAATTTATGAGTTCTCTTTTGATAGTGTGTTTATCAGATATGGGATTATTTGTGAGAATTCAGTAGGTAAAGATTATTTGGTTTAGCGAGGAATTTTTTTTTTTAATATTTGATTAGTAGATTGAATATATTAATTAGTGACGAATTTGTGGGTAAAACCAGACTTAGTTATTTTATGACCATGTAGACCTTTTAAATACGGACACACAATGACTTTGGAGAATTCCCAACTCTACGTGAGGATGGCAAGGGAGACGACTTTGTTCTACAGTACCAGAGATTGAGTCAAGTCTACACACGAAGGCATTTTTGTGGACTGCCTTGGCAAAGGATAAGATGTCTTCGCGATATAATTTCTGGGATAAATCAGGAGTCTACAGTCTTCGATGAGGCGGGTGCGAGTAGCACTTGCATAGAATAACGGGGTGGTGACCACGTTTACTTCAGTAGAAAACGTCGAATCTACAGTTTCGCGACGGGAGGGTGTTGGATACACTCACGAGGGTCGCTGACGCTGAATAATGGGGCGTGCTGAGTTGTTTCGAGTTGGCTTACGTACTCGACCTGCGTCTACAACAATTCGCTCATTCTACAGGGGTCCCAGCTGTTTGACAGTTCCTGCAGGATTCTTACAGACTTCTTCATGGTACTTAGTCGGCGTGTCTACAACTCGTCGATAAAGGTGTTTCACCGACACCTACACGGAAGCCATAAGGCGGTTCGAATCCTGCCTACAGTGGAGTCTGTTACAGTCCCGCCACTCGAAGATAGTGGTGAAGATGAACCTTTTATTTTCGATGACCGTTATACTATACCAATAGTAATGATCATGTTAAGCGCTATATACTGATCGCCATTTGTGTGCTTGGAGTCCTTAAACTTTTATGCATTCGACGAAGCACCAGTGCTCGGCAACGGAGGTGGCTCTAAGTCATGTGGCACATTGATACATTGGGCATTAGTTGCCGATATGGTGTGCGACGGGGAGTGCATTATTTTCTTTTTTGAGCCAGCCTCTGGGTTAATATGTATTGTAAGCCGCTTGTGTATCTAGTGCTAGGCGGGAGCTAGCATGGGGTAGCCGAGCTCTTCTTAAGAGGCGAAAAGAGGGGGGGGGGGGGAATGGCTAATAATATGTTTAAAGTGTTTTATATAATAATAAAGTCACATAGCTCTACTCGCCTAGAGACAAGGGGTGGTACGCTGCTAGTTCATATTGGAGAAAAAGGTATTTGCTGAACAAGCAACTTGTCTCAGAGGTCTTTCCCCATTTGCGAGGCATGTGCATTCGTTTGTACACGTATTACAGGCCTACTGGTTCAGGGTACTTGTGGAAGACGCATTCTTTGTGCAAAAGAGATAACGTCAAGTGTTGCTCCGAGTGTCGGGAGAAAAGAAAAACGCCCATCGAAAGGTAGGACACATTCTATAAAAACTTAGAAAAACGGTTACCTTTTGGAAAAGAGAGAGGAGTGTGAAAATACTCTCTTTACGTAAATACTTTGAAAAGAGTGATGTGGGGGAGATTTGTTTTTTTTTTTGTTTTTATACATAATTTATTTATTACAGATGGGTCCGATTCCATGGTTGATTAGAAACGGAATTCTCTAACCTGACTAATACTAGACAATATGACTTTTTGGGGTTTGAGAGTGTAACCTTAGTCAGGAGGGTAGAATGTTATCTTACTGTTCTTTATGGGTAGATTTGGGTGTTTATGCCATTATGACTTGTTAATCATTTTGTTCTTTGTTATAACCAATTGCTTTGGGAAATAAATAATATTTTTTGTATATTTACGCAGTTTTAATAAGCCTCGTGACATCTTACAGACAGGGCACCATTGGCAACAGGTAAGAGTTCCCAGTTTGTGTAGTTTAGGGAATAAGGGGGTATACATACACACATACACACACACACACACACATATATATATATATATATTATATATATATATATATATATATATATATGTATATGTGTGTGTGTGTACGTATATATATCCCACTACCTTACTCACTGGAATACTAATTATATTTTTAGGATAACGTTGGAAGAAACGTTAAATTAGTTTTTTATTTGTTTTCACAATTCACGTAAGGTAGCTCCACTGTTGAGGGAGAGGATTGCTATATATATATATATATATATATATATATATATATATATATATATATATATATATATATATATATATAGTCCTGTTGACTTTAATTAAAAAGCGCTGTATCAGAATTACCTGCTTGCAATACCCGTTTACTGACACTAGATTTTGTAAAACGAAGGTCTCTCTCTCTCTCTTATGTAAATCTGTGCTTAATCCCTTTTAGAAACGTTGATGAATATATACAAATAAGAAGAAAAAACTTTCTATCGACATGAATAAAACATCTGCCTCTGTGCCAAACGTGATGATATAAAGTTAAGGAAACCAGATGGAAATTGAAATCCAGAATCTATTATATGAGAAATAGGTTTTTCCAGCAATATTTCAGTACGATTAAGGCGCTGGTCTCCAAAGTGTCCAATATTTGGGTATTTTGTAAACGCTGAGTAGGAACCCTTACTTAGATTTGGGCTCTGAGGGATTCTGATAATTCAATCTGTTTTTCAATGTTTTGATTTCTACTTCGTAGTGTGTAACACTTTAGCTATTTTTATCATATTTATCTTCAATCATGTCACTTGTTCTTTTATCAAGATCGTATGATGCTGTAGATTAAGAGAGAGAGAGAGAGAGAGAGAGAGAGAGAGAGAGAGAGAGTTACAAATGCCATGTGCCTGTGTCACAGACTATTGCCAACAATTTCCCCAAAGGATCAAACGTCATAATCCCCCAATAACTTACACATGGAGGCCAAAGCGCATGAACCACTTAAGGATCAGTGGATGCTGTTCTGTTCGCAATCTCGTGTCCCCATAAGGGGAAAGCATCAACCATTCATTCCCCAGATGTGGGGAGGGTGATAGAAGTACTTTGCTGGGAGTAGGGCACGAGGACAGGAAGTTCCTTAACGTACAAAGTTCTAAGGGACAGGAAACAGTGGGATTTTCTACAAACCAGCACACTAATTATTCTATAATTAGATAGACAATACTAACACACACACACACACAAACATACACACACACACACACACACACACACACACACACATATATATATATATATATATATATATGTGTGTGTGTGTGTGTGTGTGTGTGTGTGTGTGTGTGTATGTATATATATAATATATATATATATATATATATATATATATATATATATATATATATATCATTATATATATCATATACATATCATATACTATATGATATGTATATATGTGTGCGTGTGTGTGTGTGTGTGTAAGGAAAAGAGTGAGCTTGTAGGAAAATTTTACATTCTTTTAAGTGATGAAAATAAAAAGAAAAAAGCAAAAACACTTGGTACGAAAAACAAAAAAGCAAAACAAAACCAAAAAAAAAAAAAAAAAACTATTAAAAAGCAATGAAAACATAAAAAATAAATTGTCATATATGTTTGGAGCAATAAAATAGCCAAAAACCAATTTGCCCTCTGGGCCAATCATTGACAATGGCGGTTCTGTTGCAAACAATTTAGCAAATTACCTTGTTGATTATTATAACCAATTAAGTGGTAACATCTCTGACGCTAGTATAAAGGACAATATGGTAAATGAATTAGGCTTCACAACTTACTAGTTTTCAAACCCATTAGTTGGTATCATCTCTGATATCATTATAAAAAAAAACTATATATAAAATGAATTAGGCTTTACAAATTATTAGTTTTTAACCCAATAGTTAGGTAACATCTCTGATGCTAGTATAAAAACAATATGATAAAAATTAGCCTTTATAAATTACTAGTTTTGTAACCCATTAGCTGCTAACTTCTGATTGACCGTATAAAAAAATAATACGATGAATTTATTAGGCATCAAAAATTTTATAAGTTTTCTAACCCATTAACTACTAACATCTCTGATGCTAGCATAAAGAACAATGTGATAAATAAATGAGGCCTTACATTTTACTAGTTTTAAAACCCATTAGTTGGTAACATCTCTGATGCCAGCATAAAGAACAATATGATGAAAAATTAGTCTTTGCAAATTGCTAATTTCTAACCCATTAGCTGCTATCATCTCTGATGCTAGTATAAAGAACAATGTGATAAATATATTAGGCTTTATAAGTTATTAGTTTTCTAACCCTTTAGTTGGTAACATCTCTGAAGTCAGTATAAAGAATATATCAATAGAGATTAGACTGCAAACATTATTAGTGAGTCCAGGCTTGTGATTTCTGATGTGCTATCATTATTCAAAAAATGGTATCTACTGAATATTTGTTGGAAGTTTTATCTGATACAATAGGACATATCAGTAATACTAATAAGAATACGCGTACAAGAATATACCTATTAACAATACAAAAACGTTTACATTCTGTTTTAAGAAGTAATTTATATGTAGAATGTCCCAAAACCAGAATATTCAACAAAATCATATCTCGCAGTGTCGTACGGATCATATTTGGCCAGGGAAATAGATTTGTTCGTATTTGTGAAATGAAATCATTTGGTTCGAACATTAAAATTCACCGTGGAAGTGGAAAATGACGGTTGACCTAACCGTTTTTTGGATTGCCTTATAAAAAAGGAAGAAGTTATTGGTTTTTTACGTCTTTGATAGTATCATCGCCTCCAATGCTATATGCCAAAGAAGGCCTTTGTACAATTTCTGTTCTTAATGCCTTTACTGAGATTTATCTTGCACAAATCTCTACTCATTTCCAGCCTCCCCTCTCATACTACTTACGTCCACAGAAGACCAGCAGGCATTTTCATGTTTTGTTTGGTCGAGGGTTGTGCTATGGACGTGCTATGGACGCATGTAAGTCATACTATCTTTCATTCATCATAATCTAACTTAGATGCAGAACTCCAGTAATTTATGCAACATTCTTCACAAAGCTTTATTTTCAAATCGACAAAACCCTTCAGATATGTTTTTTTTGATATACTACGATTCATGGCCATGTGATTTATGCATTAATAAGTCATTAGTCTGGTAATTAACCTAATATTCTTCTCAAAGCTCTCTTCTCAAATCGACAACTCCCTTCAGATATGTTTTCATTGTCATACTACGATTCATGGCCTGTGATTTACGCATAATAAATCATTAGTTTTGTGTGGCCGACCTGACAACTCGACCGACTTTAGTATTACCGTCTATTTAAGTTGAAAATTCTCGAAATAATCCTTTTTTTCTATTCTTATGATGATTGCATCCAGAATACACCTTTCAACACTGCATCACAGATATTCACCAGGTTTCATCAGTTGCAGATGTAAAGGGAAACTGATCCCTTTCAAGCGCTCAGTCTCACTGGGCGATTAATTACGGAAAAAGAAGAGGAAAAGCTGATATTCGAAGCAATGACCGATAACTCGGGCTAGACCTTATTAGGGGAGCGACCTATTATGGCCTTTCAACAGCTGAGGATTTGGCGGGGGATTGGATCTAATCCAAGGATTAAGGGGAGATTTGTCTTGATCTAAGGATTAATGAGAGATGAATTTTAATCGTCGCGGTATTGCAGCACAGCTGAGGGGCCTGTGGCAGTGTTGCCAATTGGTATGTGTTTACCCTCCAAACTGGGTATAAGACTTACAAAAAACTGGGGAACTAAGTGAAATTAACGTATCTATTTGTAGTATATATATACGTATATTAGATCAATCTTATCATTATTGCATTACTATGACAACTAGAATTCATGGAAACAGTTTGTAAAAGCATCGGCGTATGTGTGAAGCTCCACTACATTAGCAACGATGGCCTGTGGGGAGTTGGGAGAGGAGTGACCAGGTATCGTTTCTCCTCTTTACCGCTAGTGAGTCTAACCATTATGTC
>NC_087219.1:8742101-8766131 GCF_015104395.2 Macrobrachium nipponense | reverse complement strand
GCTGCAAGAAATAAGAATTAAAAGAAAAGTGGATTGAATGATGTAGCAAAACTATCACAGTACACATCTGTCTCGGAGCTATGGAAGTGGCTGAACAGAGAAGCCGGAAAGAAGGGAACACCTGTAGCAACTCACCCTCTCACCCACTAGAAGAAGCAGAAGAACTGGCAACATCCTTCGCTAACAGGACTAGATCAGGTAACCTCTCCCATGAAACAAGAAGAATTCAGGATCAGTTAGCACTGATCAGATGGGAGGAGATCAATGCGGCCTGCCTCAGACCAGATGATACAGACACCCCTTACACAGTAGATGAACTGAAAGCAGTATTTAAAGTTGGCAGAGACACAGTGCCAGGAGCAGACAGGAAAACATACACCATGATCAGTAAAATGGGTCTTGCAGGAGAAACAGGATTTCTGAGAATTCTAAACAAGACACATTGAGCATACAAGACCACAAACCTGGCAGCAGCAGGACACACAGCCAATCCCCAAACCTAAAGAACCAGAGAACCCAAGACCGATTGCATTGGTGTCATGCATTGAAAAAACTGGAGAAAAAATGGTACTAAATAGAATGAAGTACAAGATTGGTCCACTGCACAAGCAGCTATACACATATCAGGAAGGAGTCGGAACTACAGAGTGCATAACAGATGCTCTCAGCTACATAAATCAGAAGAAGGGTACAGAAGTCTTCATAAATTTTGAAAAGACTTTTGAATTAGCCAGTCCAGCAGCAATACTGCAATCAGTAGTAAGGAAGGGAGTCCAAGGACACTTACTAGCCTAGACAAAAACTATGTACTGGGAAGGCAGGCCAGAGTAAAATTCCAAGGAGTAATGTCTACATTCCATGACTTGGAAAATGGCACCCGTCAGGGAGGAATTCTAAGTCCATTTCTATTCAACATACTAATGGAGAATCTAGCCTCCCTGCAGCTTCCAGAAGGCGTAGAAATCTTTATCTATGCCTATGATGTGTGTAGTAGCAAGAGGAGCTGTTAGAGTGCCCAGAATGCAAAGGGCACTCAATGACATCAACAATAAATCAAATGAGCAAGGTCTGAAAATAAATATAAATAAAACAAAGGCCATGACAATAAAAGCCCACAGACCGCTACAACCACTTACAATAGGAGCTGAGCCCATAGAATGGGTAGACAGCTACATGTACTTGGGACTTGTCATAGACCAGCAGCTAACTTTCAAGGAGGAAATCAAGTACTTGAGAGAAAGAGCAAATGCAAGACTGGCCGCCATGAGATACATGTCATCCCTGAAGGAGGGAGCAATGAACACATACAAAGGAAGTACTACCTAGCCTGCACCAGAACACTGGTGGACTATGCTGCCCCTTTTCCTGATGAGGCTGACAGAGGCTCAAAAAGAACCACTGGAGGTCATTCAAAACAATACAATGAGACTCATGCTAGGAGCACCCACATGGACAAGGCTGTGCAACCTCAGGCTTTGAAACTAACTGGCCAAAACTAGAGGATAGGATTGCACAGCAAAATGCAAGAACAATGGCCAAGATGTTCCTCTCAGAAAGAGACTCCATCTCAAGGAAAAGAGCCAGAGAGGAACTTGCTAAACACCCAGAGATTCAAAGTCAGAGTTCCTGTGGTAATGACCAAAGTGACAACATCAAGAGTCTAGACATGGCAGAGATACTGTTGCAGTTAAGTCCAGACACAACACAGGGCACACAACATCTACCACCCAGGAAGAAGGACACTGCAATATATAAATGCATAAGCCTGCCAAGAGCAAAAGAAGACTGCACAAGAGAAGAGCTAAGAGCTGCAGCCTATTAGGCAATCAGAAACACTGAGATCATAGGGGCACAAACATACTGCAGCCACCGATGGACACTGTAGATCCTGAGAATCAAACTACGGGGGAGCTACAGTATATTCAAGAAACTTCACAGCCTGCTGGAGGACCTCCAACCACGCCTCCACTATGCAGACAGAATTAACAGCAATAAGACAGGCACTGCTGTACTCACTGGAGAATGAAGAAGGGCCTGTAATCATCCACACCGACTCAAAGTCCTCAATGCAAGCCTTGCAACAACAGAAAAAACAAAGAGAACAAGGCACTGCTGGATGGAATTAAAACACTGCTGCACCAGCACAGCGAAAAAGGAAGACCTGTCACCTTAAACTGGATACCTAGTCACATAGGAATTCCAGGCAACGAGAGGGCCAATGAGCTAGCCAAAAGTACAAAACACATTGACAGAGTGCAAATACATATACAACCTGCACTGCAATGAAACCATCTGCAAAGAATCTTGCTAAAAGACCATCGTGAGTGGGTAGAAAAGACTCACCGTCTGCCAGATGGTATAAGACGTCGACTGATCTAGTGCCTCCTCCCATAGACAGGCACACAACCAAGAAAACTTGCTGTGATCATCCATAGACTCAGGCTAGGATATAAAGCCTGCTGGAAAAACCGTGGAAACAGTCAGACCTGGTAACACTGTCAAGAACCACAGAGCAAAACACTCCTTCACTACCTGCTGGAGTGCAGAGAAACAGCACACCTAAGAGGTGCAGCACAAATTGAATTACTTGCACAAGATGCTGAGCATGCAGCTGCCACAGTCACAAAAACGATCATTGAAAACTTAGAGAGCATGCCCGAGATGCTCTACAACCTACCTCCACCAAGGTAAATAAGCTAAAAGTAACATCAATCACCCTCATCACATCCCCTCACTGTAAGGCTCTATCCACATCATCCACTATCATTCTTCTAAACCTCCCGCAGGGACCCATGGGAGTAAAGGGTTGGACAACCCCACCTGCACAGTTTACTCTAATATTCGAAAGCCTTACATTTTTTTCAAAATTCTACTACAATAGGACATGATGGCCCTCTCTTACTGACACCATCATCCTTCCTGTTCACTCCTATCTCTACAACTAAAAATATTTCCAAATTCATAAAACTAACCATGAACCTAACGTATCTTTTCAGATCACTTACGGGCCAAACAAGGGAAAGGCCCGTGCCAAGAGGAAGTGTTGGCTTAATACAACAACAACAACAACAACACATTACCGTTCACGCTCACCCTTCCTTGAAAATGAACCGATGATACGGTTGGAAACATTGGAATTCCGTTACGCCATCAGACAACGTCCAGACAAGAATTTGTTAACCCTTCGGCGACCATACGCCACTTTCGTTATCATAATAATAATAATAATAATAATAGAATAAGGATAAGGGCTTATGCCAGTGGAAATTGTACCCATAATCATAGGAACACTAGGCACGATCCCAAGATCCCTGAAAAAAAGGAATCTGCAAAAACTAGAGGCTGAAGTAGTTCCAGGACTCATGCAAAAGTGGTGTGATCCTAGAAACGGCGCACATATTAAGAAAAGTGATGGACTCCAAAGGAGGCAGGATGCAACCCAGAACTCCACACTATAAATACTACCCAGTCGAACTGGAGGACTGTGATAGAAAAAAATATACATAATTAATAATAATAATAATAATAATAATAATAATAAAATAATAATAATAATAATAATAATAAAATAATATTTTATTAAGAGTAATTGCTGCCTCAGCCGCGTTAATTTTTATAAAGACTCTTCTATATTTTTCTAATTATTGTTTTCTCATTGTTGCTTAAATTGGTGAGCAATGCACCGAAGGTTGGTAATTGTCAAAGTCGATTTTAATTTTATTAAAAAATGCCGAGCGTTAGTCAGATTTTAATAATAATAATAATAACAATAATAATAATATTAACTAAAAGTTGGATAATTTATATAGAAGCCCCTAAAACACGACAATCACATCAAGAACAAGGGACGAAATCAGATCGACCACAAAAACAAATGACGTAAGAACTCTCCACTGATCCTAAAACGAGACCTTCTCTACGCCCTCGTGAAAGTGATGAAAAGTGATGAAGGAGGCAAAGGTCTTTTACCACGAAGATATACAGTAAAGCACAAAGCAATCCTTTTACAGGATTAAATAAAAGCCTTTGCATTTACACCTATCTTTACACCTATCTTTTCCGGTTTCCCGAATATGATGCAATCACGTTCAGGCTGCTGCGGAGAAGGGCAGCGTGTAATGACAAATGGGGGTTATTGGTAATGATTCTCCTCTCTATAAAAAAACAAAAAACAAAAGAAAAACAAGGAAAAAACTGGTTGTTTTGGGGAAAATTCATGCGAGGAGATGAACGCTGGATAGAGAAGAACTTCTTCAACGAGAGAAAGAGAGAGAGAGTGAGAGAGAGAGAGAAAGGAAGAAAGCGATTTGAGAGCGCCACAGTCGAAATTGGTTTGTAACGTGTCTAAGAGAAACTCTCTCTCTCTCTCTCTCTCTCTCTCTCTCAGTGATTTATGTTTTTACCTCATAAACTGTGAATAAGTTTCGTTCATTCTTTCTCTCTCTTTCGCTCTCTTGCCCTATCAGTTATTTATATTTAACTCATAAACTGAAAAAAAGTCTCTCTCTCTCTCTCTCTCTCTCTCTCTCTCTCTCTCTCTCTCCTTGCGTATTTTTTCTCTCACTCCCTTTATCAATCAATCTATCTGTCTGTCTATCTACCTTTTGGTGGTGTTTTCTGTCATTTTCCCTTGCTTCTCTCTCTCTCTCTCTCTCTCTCTCTCTCTCTCTCTCTCTCTCTACATATTCTAATGGATTCGCTAAAACACTTATCAAACGTTTGGTGGAGGCAACTAGAAGGAAGAAATGACTGTTACGGTTGTACGACGCACAAATTTGCCTACAACTTTTAAGGTTATATTTTAATTGGCGTCTTTTGACAGGACATATATTGTTGTTTTACGAGGTCTCTAAAAGAGATGAATTTTGATATTTATTTTTTTTAGGTTTTTAATATATATAGGCTATTCATAGGTAGTACAACAGAAATATATTAGTGGCATATGTGGGTCGATGCGCTCCTCCAGGTTCGTTTTACATTTCTGTAAAAGATAACTATTGTGGTGGCTTTGTCTGTCCGTCCGCACTTTTTCTGCCCGCCATCAGATCTTACAACCTTACTGAAGCTAGAAGGAATGCGAAAATGCGAATTAGTACGCTGATCATCCACCCTCCAATCCTCATACCAAATTACAGCCATCTAGCCTTCGTAGTTTTTATTGTATTCAAGGTTAAAGTTAGCCATAACCGTGCGTCTGGAAATGAAATAAGGCAGGCAAGGACCACAGGGCCATAATGGCTGAAAGCTTCATGGGCCACGGCTCATACAGCATTATGTGCTGTACAGTAATGCGATCGCGTATTTTTACTTGTTTTCATTGTCATTCATCTTCTGTGTGCCGTTGTTCCCCTGAAACAGCTGTTCGTGGGTTGCCATTTTCTTCTCGCTCGACCTGTTCCCTTCTCCGTCCTGTATTTTGACAATTCTCCACGAGCAATCCTCCTCCCCTTGTTCGTCTTTAGAGATCTTGTTAAAGCTGTTGAAACTCGTTGCCGAGGGATGCAGAATTACCATACGTCCTTAATTCCCCTTTGCTTTTCTTAAGGAATTCAATTTGCTGCTCCAAGACGGATGGAAATTCCTGGCTCTTTAGATGTCAACTGATGACTGTTAGAGGAGACAGTTTTCAAAGTCTTTCCCTTTTATTATTATGGTAGGAAAATTATTATATATACACGTAAATAAGTGGGAAGAAATGTAATGTAAGGTCTCAAATAATTCCGAAGAGTTAGAAGTTGGATGTGGTCTGAGTAACTCTTGCGGTCTATCAACAATGAACAAATGGGACTCAAGCAACTCCATTTCATAAACCTCGAATTAACTTCGAAATCTACTGATATCTTAGGTAATCATTTTTACTTCTGGGTCAATTTTCCTCCATGGAGCTAATTCTTCAGAGCTTTGTAGTAGATGTTTATGTAAAAGACTACAAATGAACTAAAATATACCAAGGCCAACTCCATTTCAAATAAACCTCGAATTAACTTTGAAATCTTACTAATATCTTAAGTAATCATTTTTACTTCTGGGTCAATT
Organism: Macrobrachium nipponense; assembly: GCF_015104395.2. Classification (NCBI taxonomy): domain Eukaryota; kingdom Metazoa; phylum Arthropoda; class Malacostraca; order Decapoda; family Palaemonidae; genus Macrobrachium; species Macrobrachium nipponense. Next base: position 8,760,095 of record NC_087219.1, on the reverse strand, counting down.
TTCCTCCATGGAGCTAATTCTTCAAAACTTTGAAGTAGCTGTTTATGTAGAAGACCACCAATGCACTAGAATATACTCAGGCAACTCCTTTTCACAAACCTCGAATTAATTTTGAAATCAACTGATATCTTATGTAATTATTTTTACTATGATTCAATTTTCCTCCAAACAGTTAATTTTTCAAAGATTTGAAGTAGATGTTTATGTAGAAGAGCACCAATGGATTAGACTATGCTTCAAATCAAGTTGGAGTCCCCACAGAATTAGAGTTCCTTTAAATATTATCAGTAAATCAGTTGATAAAATCAATGAATACAATGTCTGCTTTCATCACTCTAGACCAGTTATTTATTTATTTATATTTTTACCCGCTGTCCTTGAGAACGAGGCGAAATCCCTTTTATGTTAACTGAATACAAAGCCATTCGTATTCTTCCACAGAATAAAGCGAAACACATGGAACAGAAATCCTCTCATGAACGAGGTCAAACATATTTTTCATATGGAAACTGAATTCTTTGGAACCTGGTATCGCGCTCAGTCACAGCAGTCTTTCTTTCTGTTGTGTTTGGTTTTATCTTATTGATTCATTTGTTTTTATTTGTCTGGAATGAAAGGTGTCATTTCGATAAATAAACAATAATTTAAAAAAGTTACAGAAATTAATCGTTAAATATAAAAAAAATAGTTAAACGGAAGTGAGAACTTTTATGCTCTCTCTCTCTCTCTCTCTGCTCTCTCTCTCCTACTCTCTCTCTCTCTCTCTCACACGTGAATTAATAGTCACATAGCCTAAGGGTTGATTGCTCGTAGTTAATATAATTTGCGTAAGCCCAGCAGTGAGAGCGATACTGAAAACATGCACATATAATGTTAGCAGTTACGTTTTATAGCAAATCCTACATACAAAGTGAGAGAGAGAGAGAGAGAGAGAGAGAGAGAAGAGAGAGAGAGGAGGGGGGGGGGGGCTCGTATACAAAAGATATCCATGATATGAGAAATGTGAAATATATCTCTGTATCTATGGGTTGCTATAGAAAAATATTCGAAAAATAGATATGCATATTAATTTCTCGGCCATTTTTAGGACACTTCAGATATATTATATATATATATATATATATATATATAAATATATATATATATATATTATATATTATTATAATTATATAAATATTATATAAGATAGATAGATAGATATATATATATATATCCTATATATATATATTTTATATATAATATATATAATATATATATATGATATATATATATATATATATATAATATATAATATATATATTACCTCCGCTACGAATAACAATAGACGAGTTCTTTTCTTATTTTTAAGAGGCCCTATTTTCTTTTTCTCTGCCAAGAACTGATAAAACCTCACAAAGCGCAATCGGGGAGTAACATGAAAATCTTCGAAACTAAAGAAATATCAGTCTTCATGCTGAGCTTTCGAGGCAGCACAATTGATAACAATTTGGATACGAGACTTGGAATCTTTGTCGTCTAATAGGGTAGATTTTGAATTCCTGGTCTGTTATTGTTTTCCTTTAAAAAGAACATCGTTGTTATTTTATATTAAACTGGTATTATGATAGTGACTATAGTAGATTCACATCACCCGTGCATATGATGTCTAGGGCAGCCCTTACGACGCTCCTGATTGGCTGTTGATAAGCCAATCACAGGCTGGAAACTCTCAGTCTCTCTCGAGAGTTCACATGGGCAGGATCTATGCTCCACTGCGCCTGAGGGATACGCCTTTCAAAAGAATCCCTAAGGAGAGATGGAAAACACATCCTATCCATGTGAACTCGAGAGAGAGACTGAGAGTTCCAAGCCCTGTGATTGGTTTATCAACAGCCAATCAGGAGCATCGTAAGGGACTAGCCTAGACATCAGTTGCACCGGTGATGTGAATCTACTATAGTAAGCCCCACCCTTCTTTTCTTTGCTCCTCTGTTACTTCCCTCTTTTGACTTTAAAATTTAGAGACTGAAATAATTCAAACGTTATAACCATAAATATTAATAATACTAAAGATGTTAGCATCCCAAGTCATAAGAATTTCTTAGCTTCTGGCCCGAAATCTATAGAAACTATGAAAGTGAGTTACCGTTGTTTGGCATAAAGAGATTCATGTAGAGTCTATGAAATCATTCAAATGTGGTAACTATATATATGAATAATATAACGGGAGTCAGTATCCTAAGACCTAAGAATTCCGTAACGCTTTTGGCGACTTTGTTTTCTCAGAGAACAAGATGTGACTGTAAAATGTAGACTCCCGAAGTACAAAAATGCGAAGTTTCTACGAAGTGAAAGGCTACAAACTGTATAAAATTGTTGGTATCGTTCGTCAAACCGGTCTATATACGGTTTGCCCCCAACAAGAATTGGAAAAACCTTTCAAGCGATCCAATATAGTACAAACTGTTTTTTTTTTTTTTTTTTAGAGAAAGGGAGATAGATATCGATAGATAGACAGGGAGGGTCAGAGAAACAAACAAGTAGAACAGTGGATAAGCTAGGAAGTTGAAAAAGAGAGAGAGAGAGAGAGAGAGACGAGAGAGAGAGAGAGAGAGGAGAAGAGAGAGAGAGAAGAGAGTAATGATTTAGTGGAATTATGTTTCCAGATGTCAATCATTTTAATATTTTGACATATTATATATATATAATATCTATATATATATATATATATATATATATATATATATATTTATATATTATATATATATATATATATATAGTATATATATATATTCGTTTCCATCCAAAAAGCAACTACGTTAATAATAATCTCTTATACTTCTCCAGGACAACAAGAAAAACAAAGCATGCGACCACTTACTCAAATATCTCCCTTCCAGATTCGTTTAAGATAGGAAGGCTGGCATCAGGAAAGCGATGTGTATTGTGACCGAAAATAATTTCTTGAATGTCCGAGAGAGAGAGGATATTTTGGGTAATATCTGCAGATACTTTTGGTAATGTCTGCTGATATTTTTAGGTAAATGTCGGCGGATGTTTTTTGGTACTGTCTACGATATTGCAATGTCTGCGGATATTTTTGGCAATATCTGCGTATATTTTAGTAATGTCTGCTAGATCTCATATTTGTCTTCCTTATGTGCAGCACTTTTTATATATATTTAAACTTTCCACGTCTTATAAATTTGTATGATGACATAGTTCATATTCATTTCTTTTCCTGTTATTCGTAAATTTTTTTTTCTTTTTCTGTTATTCCTCCATTTTCACATAGCTTTTATTTTGAACATTTTTTGGTTACTTTATCCACGATTAGTTATTGCTTAATGTTATCACGTTATCGTTCTGTATCTAATCGTTATTTCCATATATTCCTGTGTCCAGATATGTAAGCCATTGCGCCGAGGTATTTATTTTCTTATTAACCAGCACTGAGCATCGATGTATTATAAATATGAATTTACAATATGCATCCTACGCCATGTGAGTTCATAAGAGCAAAACCAGGTCTCAGAAGAGTTTCATCAGAACAAGGTAGGATCCGATAGCCAGCTTAATCGACGCGTGTGCTAAAATCTACAGTCAAATAACGAGTTGTTAAACCAACGAAAATTAAAATAAATACGCTATATTTTATCAGAAATAATTGTTTTGTACAGTTTAACATACACATAATTCATATTTCAGATTTTCATTCTAATAAATAAATAATAAATATCATATCCTAAAATTCCTGTATCTTTAGCTCGACGCGAAAACACCTTTTTCACACATTTTTAGGCTTTTACCATAGGGCTTTCCTACTCCCCAACAAGAGCGGCAACAGCAACAACAACAACAACAGCAGCAACAACGACGAAGTAGTTTGTAGGCTTACTCCGGAGTAAGCGAAAACCGATAGTACCTTGTAGTCACCGTTAACTTTTCTTGGTAGAGTTTTTGAACATGCCATCCGATAGAAAATTTCCATATTCATATCCCTAAAAAAAAAAAAGCTAAGTAAAAGAATAAAAAATAAAAAAATATAAAAAAAGTCTCTCCAGAAGAAGCGGCCCTCATAATTTCACTCAGTTTTGGAAACATCAAAGCTCTCATAAATGTGGATGAATCTCTGTAAACGCTGAATCGCTGAATGGGAAAATAAGTTTATAGAGTTCGATGATTTTCGGTGAACTCTTTATTCTTATTGGAAATCCATTTATTACCGAATTTTATATAAACCTGCACTTCCTATCTCGATTTATATATATATATATATATATATACTATATATATATATATATATATATATATATATATAGATATATATATATATATATATATATATATTTATGTATATATATATATATATTATATATGTTGTAACTAATAAGGAAAATGGCGTTTTAGGTCTAACGGGCGACTAAAATGACTGAGGGGGGGGGGTTACGGATGGTCTAACTGTTAGAATTTAATTTTGTTAATAAAGTATTTAATTAAATGATTCTATTTTTGTTATAAAAAAATATAATTTTAACTTAAATAAAATTCTTTTTGGTTTATAAAAAAATATTTAACTTAAATACTTACAATTAAATAAAAATAATAAAAAGGATAAGTGATTTTTATTTACATTAAATAATAAAATAGATAATTGATTTTTATTTACCAAGAATAAAAATAAATAAAAAAAATACAAATAATTGTTTGTTGTGTCGCAATATTAAATAATAATGATAATCAATTTCTGATAAATTTTAGGCAGTCTTTTAATATGTCAACCACACACCCAAAATAATTCTTGACTACCTTATTATATTTTATTTAAAAATGAAATGACAAACTAAATAACATGGAATACTATTGTATTTTAAGCAACTCCTGATGAATAATAATGATGAATAAATTCTATATTACTTTATAAACATTGAATGAAAACTTGAATCATACTGTTGTAAATTTTATGATATTGAAAGGTATTTATTTAATTGTAAAAATTTTAAATAATTTGTTGTATGATTTTCATGTAATAGCACTGTTTAGGATTGGTTGTTTTTCTTTTGCCGAGAGATAGACTACAAATAACTTTCCCAGAATCAATACAGCAGAGAATGTTGTATAAAGGCAAATTTAATTGTAGTAAAACAATTATAAATAAACATAAAAAATAAATAATAAATTGTGGTAAAAAAATCACAAAACATAATTTTGTATTTTGTATATAATGATTATTATGAAGATAAAACATATTTTGAGAAAGAAAATAAGTTTTATCCAAAATAGAGATTACCGGACGAATAGATAAAGATGAAATTCTTTTTTTTTTCATAAAATTCTGTAAATTCTACATCATCCCCAGATTCAGGTTTCATTTCACTTTTCTACAATGATATTTGTTTGAACAATGATATTGATAATAAGTTATCTTTTTAAAACTCAAAAGAGGTACATAAGAATGAGTGCATGCACGTGTTCCCATTTAAAGGCCATGAGGCGCTCATGGCCGGCACTATATGCATTCCTTTGTAACAGAGGAATTTTTTTATTGGTGCCATGAGAGGGCCATTATACTTATGCGCATCCCCCAGACATGTGATCTGCTTTTGCAAGAACGAGCACTTGGCTAGAATTAAGCAATCTCAAGCCTTAAGCAGGAAGTGTTCAATCTCAAGCCTTGAGGGGGAAATAAGAGCATGTGTTACTCAGTGCTTGGCTGGGTGCTATTCCCTCCCGTTTTTTCTCCTAGAATAACACATTCATCCGTGGTATTTTTGGAAAAGTATTTTTTAGAGATAGTATAATTACTTTCTGTAAATTTATTAAATTCCTTATTTCTAACCACATATATTAAATATACAATAATAAAAAAAATAATATATAAAAAACTATTTGAAATACAACAACAGATTTAATGTGTTTAATATCGACTTAATAGTTAAAATGCAATTTATCTTACAAAAAAAAATATATTTTACTTCTTTAAAAAAAATAAAATATTTTATTATTTATTTATTTATTTACTATATTTCATTATTTTTAACCTCACTAATCTTTCATACTACTTCATTTAGGATCAATTTCCTTTCTCAAAATATGTTTTATCTTTCATAATAACCATTATATACAAATTCCTGAATTTATTTATTAGTTAAAAATGGAAATGAAAACCTAATAACGGTATATTTGCAAAACCAGAAAGGCAAAAAGCTAGCTAGAGAAGAAGAGAATAGTAACAAATGCATTCTGCTGCCTTTTTAGTAAAAGGTTACGACCACTGCCAATAGAAAAAAAAAAACGCATCTACCAATGGGTGGCGAACAAAGCTGAACAACTACCATTACCACTCGTATATGTATAGAACCATCTGTATAGTTTATTTTCGTATGATGATTATTATTATTACTATCGAAGTAGTCAGACTTGACTTTACAGGCTGCTAATGAAGATACAGAACACCACAGATCCCCCACTGGTCAATCACTCAACTGCTCGTGATCTTATTGATGCTATTTGCATTTTTGTAATCTGTATTGGATTATTTTGAAAATTTGTATTAGTGTATGTTTTTTATTTTTGTATGAATAAAAAGATGAAACTTTATTGGTCTTTTATTTAACCTATCGTTCTTAGTTCAATTTTTTTTTAAAGAAGGAAACATTACAAAGAAATAATGAAATGTATCACCACTTCTTGGGACTAATGAATTCAACATCTGAAATCCGATCGTAACTCATATTTTTTTTGTTTTTTATAAGAAAATATAACTTGTGATATGTGATGGGAAATTAATTTCTTTATTTCTTAAAAATGCGAGAACTATTTGGTAACAAATAGATAACGGAATTAATTAAATGTCCATTTTTGCAAAACTTCGTTTCTTTTCTGACGTAAATATCCTTTTACCATGATAAATCGACAATGCTCAGTATTGTGTTTGTGGTGATGGATTGTTCTCGAGTGAGGCGGTTTGAGTGAAAACACTCTACTACAACACTCTACTACCTACTACTGAAAAGATAAAAAAAAAGGCACATATCTGACCCTGTATTGCCCCTGCCTAATTCAAAATGGAAAACCGCTTGCATAATGAGCATAAAAGACGAAAGTTTTAAACAGCCCGCCGCCAATTAGCGCATAAAAAAAAAAAGACGAAAAAAAAGTGGTAGGAAAATATGTTCGTTTCGGAACACGACCCTCAGAACAAACCCGCACATACACACACTGGCACTCCATTAAGTGGGATGGGTCTCTTTCCCTCTCTCCCGTTACTAAGTGCCACCTGCTAAGCGTTGCAACTCCGTTAACAGGACGTAGCATTCGGGCTAGTTAGGCCACAGGGATAACTTGGTTACAATACATGCCATAGACTGCCTGGATCAACCTATGTGGAAACTTTTTATTTTATTTTATTTCATAACCATAATGATTCTGATAAACAACGATGATGATTCTTGACAACGATGATGATTCTTGCATTTTAATGATTTTTTTTTCTATTTATCAATTCATTAATTAATGTTTTTTTTAATAAGTGAGACTACTTCTTTCAGTTTTTTCTTTTACTAAATTCTTTGGAAGCTTGAAACTCAAGTCAATAGGGTTCAACTTCTGAGTATTAATAATAATAATAATAATAATAATAATAATAATAAGTGAATAGTGTGATTATCATCATGAAACTGATATTCATAATGATTATGATAATCGTAACGATGACGTTGACAAGATTGATGATACTGATGATGATATAATGCTAAAGAAAGTTAGGTAGAAATGACATGACGAAGATGATAAAATAATTCTAACGATAATGATGTTGATGAAATGATGGAGATTACAAAAGAAAAAAGAAATGACGAGGGTGATACAAATGATAATGACAGCAAGCATACGACCATTAACATACACGAATGCCGGTCATTCGTACTATATATATTCACAAGGGAAATTCCTCTTAAAATAATTATTAAAAAAACGAGAGAATATGCCGCTGCATTCCATAATCCATTAGTGTGTCGTGGGACTGTCTGTCCAAATGGATAAGAACTCATTTATAACGAAGCGTCCGCTAGCGGCAAAAAAACTTGGCGCACATAAACAAAGCGCTTGCTTCCTCATATACTATTCAGGATCATTAGCACACCAAGAATAAGATAATTCAGGCGCACTCGCCACATACACGTTTGTATGTATCGATCAATTCGCCCCCTTTCTCTCTATTTGCCTTTCTTTCAATCTACTTGCCTTTCTCTCGATCTACTTGTCTCTCTCTCTATTCGCCTTTCTCTCTATAAAACCGCTTTATTTCTACCATTGGTATTCATTTCCGTTAAAAATACTCAATATGATCGTTTCATTCTCATAAAAGATTGTCATGATAATTGCTATGATCGTCATTTGTTATTCTATTGTTTGCGAATTTTTTGTGCGCGACCTTTTTAGTTTTTATTCTCAGATTTATATTCTGTTTCCAATTGAATTCAACACAATTCACTGTTCACGTTTGTTTATTTGTATATCTATTTATTTATTTATTTTGCGGCTTATTTGATTTTTATTTAGCTCCCATTACAATTGACATCTGATGCATCAATTCTCGAAATTGCTTCGTACTCACAGTTCTCTCTCTCTCAAATAAAATTATATTTTCTTGTGAGAACTGAATCCATCTGTTGCGTGTGCCACGTCGTTTAAAAGAACCACTCACACACACGTGTATGAGACCATATATATATATTGGCATTAATATATCTACCTCACACGGGAAACGAACCTGGGTCTCCAGAATGACAGGCCAAGGCGGTACCAACTGACCTAACAAAGATCTCGGAAGGTCGGTCGGTATCGCCTTGGCCTGCCTGTCAATCGGGAGGCCGAAGTTAGTTCCCGAAGTGAGTCGATTTTTTTTTTTTTTTTTTTTTTACTTATTTTAATCATTTTTTGGCCTGTTTATTTTACGTTTTGTGCTTTTAAAGGTGTCCTTTTTAGTTGTCTTTTTAATTTGTAATCATTGTGCAACTTTTATTTTTAAATTCTAAATACTTAGCTTTATTGTAATTTATCTTATGTTATCTAGTTTGTACAGCCCCCGAAAATGTCATGAAATCATTACGAAACGTATATATATATAGAGAGAGAGAGAAGCCTTGTTTCCTTTCCGTATGCCTCCATTAGTTCCCTTTTCATTTTGTCTGAGCACCGTCGCAAGAGTAATGGAAAGCCACCAATTCACAGAGTACATTTACAAATTATGCAACACAGAGCAATAGCAATTTTGGAATCTGCATTCGTCGCTTTTAGCAATGCTTTAATTTCAAATCACACGAGCAAGAACAGGTGGTGTTGGAGGCGGGGTTTTATGATGTAAGTACCATGCAGGACACAGTCAATATTGCCACAATGCCTCAATTTAGGAGGCGCAGTTGAAGGAGGAATGCAGACCCAGACACCGACTGCAGCTCTGTTTTTGTATAAAGAAGCAGGAACGCAAACAGAGGAGTTTTGTAGCTAAGCAAAACATACGAAACTCAGACCTACAAACAAGGAAATAAAACTACAGGCGCCGGTAACTTCTTGTAGGATAATATCAAATCAGAAGTTCCTGCTGACCTACGAGGGGTTTGAGGCATTTTTAAATAGTGCTATCTTCAATTACGGCAGTGACAGTAATGAAATCGAAAAATTTATAGTCGTAGAAAAACGGAAAAAAAGCGCAACTCTATGGAGTTCAAGTACCATATTTGACTTTACGAAAAAAAAAAAAGCAGAGAGTGTCGATCGTTTAGCAATAGGGAACGACGAAGGAAAAACGGAATATTATCAGTTTTAGGAACAGGATAACAAAAATAAGTGACATCTTAAACGGTGACCAGGCGAGCTGGAATCGTTCCCAATAGAAATAGGTAATGTGGGCCAGTCTACGGAAAGCTCTGCCATGCCAGCTGGTCCGATGGAAATAGCAAAAACACAATCATTGCCAGGCGAGCTGGAATCGTCGTTCCTGGGAATCTTTCCATTAGATTTTACCCAATTTCCAGTGGAAATAAGCCCACAATCAGTTCCAGGGAAGGTAGCGAACACTCCAGGACCGATAGAAATAGACAATATGGGCCAGTCTACGGAAAGCTCTGCCATGCCAGCTGGTCCGGTGGAAATAGCAAAAACACAATCATTGCCAGGCGGGCTGGAATCGTCGTTCATGGGAATCTTTCCATTAGATTTTACCCAATTTCCAGTGGAAATAAGCCCACAATCAGTTCCAGGGAAGGTAGCGAACACTCCAGGACCGATAGAAATAGACAATATGGGCCAGTCTACGGAAAGCTCTGCCATGCCAGCTGGTCCGGTGGAAATAGCAAAAACACAATCATTGCTAGGCGAGCTGGAATCGTCGTTCATGGGAATCTTTCCATTAGATTTTACCCAATTTCCAGTGGGAAAAGGCATACAACCAGTTCCAGGGGAGGTAGAGAACATTCCAGGACCGATAGAAATAGACAATATGGGCCAGTCTACGGAAAGCTCTGCCATGCCAGCTGGTCCGGTGGAAATAGCAAAAACACAATCATTGCCAGGCGAGCTGGAATCGTCTCATGGGGAACTTTCCATTGATTTTCCCAATTTCAGGGGAAAAGGATCAACCAGTTCCAGGGGAAGGTATGAACATTCCAGGACCGATAAAATAGACAAAAAATTGGGGCCAGGCTCGGAAAGCTCTGCCCAATGCAGGTCGGTGGAAATAGCAAAAACACAATATTCCAGCGCTGGAACGTCGTTCATGGGATCTTTCCATTAGATTTTACCCAATTTCCAGTGGGAAAGGCATACAACCAGTTTCCAGGGAAGGTAGGAACATTCCAGACGATAGAAATAGACCATATGGGCCATCCTACGAAAGCTGCCATGCCAAAGCTGGTCCGGTGGAAAGCACACATCATTGCCAGGAGCTGGAATCGTCATGGGAATCTTTCCATTAGATTTTTACCCAATTTCCAGTGGGAAAAGGTCAACCAGTTCCAGGGGAGGTAGAGAACATTCCAGGACCGTAGAAATAGACCAATATGGGCCATCTACGGAAAGCTCTGCCATGCCAGCTGGTCAGGTGGAAAAGCACAATCATTGCTAGGCGAGCTGGAATCGTCTCGGGTTTTATCCTTTCATTAGATACAATTTCCTGGAAAAGCAATACAACAGTCAGGAGGTATGGCGAACATTCCAGTGGGAAAACGATAAAGGAAATAGACATATGGGCCAGTCTACGGAAAGCTCTGCCATGCAGCTGGTCCGTGGAAATAGCAAAAAAACACAATCATTGCCAGGCGAGCTGGAATCGTCGTTCATGGGAATCTTTCCATTAGATTTTACCCAATTTCCAGTGGGAAAAGGATACAACCAGTTCCAGGGGAGGTAGCGAACATTCCAGGACCGATAGAAATAGACAATATGGGCCAGTCTACGGAAAGCTCTGCCATGCCAGCTGGTCCGGTGGAAATAGCAAAAACACAATCATTGCTAGGTGAGCTGGAATCGTCCCTAGAAATGAAACAGTGGGGGAAATTGAAAACTTTCCATTAGATTTTACCAATTTCCAGTGAAAATAGACACACAACCAGTTCCAGGAAGGCAGAGAACACTCCGGGACCGATAGAAATGGAAAAGAATGCCCCGAGGCAGTAAAAAAAAAGGTTCAGTAAATATTAATCCCAAAAAAAAGACAATATGTAAAACTGTTGGTATGGGTAAACATCAGAAACGAAAAGATATAAAAATGAAAATAAAATTATCAAAAAATGCCATGGAGTTACGGGGTAACAACAACACTAGAACATATGATACCTATTTTGATAATACTGAAGATAATTACAATATCATTAAAGTTAATGATATTTTTAATAATGAAAAATATGACTATTATATATTTTAAACTTTATAAAACAATCTATTGTAAATAAATCATGCCCGATAGTGTCGTGTGCAGATAAATATTTTTAACAATACATCAAAAGTTTTTGTAATTATCGAATTCAGTTTGAATTTCATATATTCTCAGTTATGGTCTAATTTTGCTGGTGAAAAGATAATAAATTTAGGGATTCTTTTTAAAAGAAATTGTATTCCCATACATATTGACATAAATAAATTCTCTCATATGAGTGATATTTTTAATTGTATATTTTTTATATATAATTACATGGATTACATGGGAGTGAATAAACAAACTGATTATTTAATAACTAAAGATTTTCAGGGAAAAAAAATTGAATTTGCAATTGAATCTGTCCTTAAATACAAGAAAAAACAAAAACAAAATATAGGTGGAGTGATTACTGTAATAAAATTCTTAAAAGCTCTTTAATGTTATATTTTTTTTTTTTTTCCATCAATAAAAAATAAAATACAGAAAAAACCCTTTTCAATTATACCAAGTTTGTTTTGGAAGTCTCAAAAGATAAGCAATAATATATACATTATGAAATATAAATGTTTTGTGAATTCATGCAATTTTGTATATATTATTTCACTTAATTGCAGGAGTTTGTAGCTAAGCAAAACATCGAAACTCAGACCTACAAACAAGAAAATAGAACTGCAAACGAATACTTCCTCGTAGGAGAATATCAAATCAGAAATTCCTGCTGACCTACGAGGGGTTTGAGACATTTTTTAATAGGTCTATCTTCAATAACGACAGTGACAGTAATGAAACCGGAAAAATTTTTTATAGTCATATGTGTGTGTGTATATATATATATATATATAGTATATATATATATATATATAGAGTCATATCACATTACCGTGATTACATACATATATCGAGCTATAAATGACTGTAGAAAAAGCGCAACTCTATGGAGTTCCCCTAAACAGTATTTGATCTGGAAACATCTGCCGTGTCCACGTGGTGGTGGAGTATTTGTTGTTGATACATTACGACGATGCCAGAGGGAAAAATATCGTTCCATAACAAGCAAAATAAAAACAACATCAAAGCAAATAATTGAAAAGTAACTAGGACAGTGGACGTTATGGATGACAGATAGATTCTGCACAAAAATTGCATTTTTTACCTATTAAAATACTTCAGATCGCTTTCATCTTTCGCTGGCAACATTACACATCTAGGATGCAAGGGTAGAGCATGAATGCAATATTAGGTCCAATTGACGCCACTTACCACTACTATCTCTCTCTCTCTCTCTCTCTCTCTCTCTCTCTGACAAGCATTGTGCTGTTGATATAACCCAAATAATTGAAGAAAAAAATGTAAAAATATATAAATGTATATGAAGGGTTACTATCGACATAATCATTACAAAAACTGTTTTTTCTCCCAATGTGTAAGGAGATTTATTCGTTGTACATAAAACCCTTTCTTCTTTTGACGCTCTAAAATTTATAAATAATAGGATACAACAATGGCCCTGCGAATTATTGCTCTTACAAATCATCAGATTTTTCTTTTGACAAGCCATAATAATGGTATGCAATAAAGTTGATTCCAAGTTATGAAACCTACATCATCCACGATGCATGTCCGAAAAATAAGGTGAGGTTTCATATATATATATGTCACTTAGAAATTCTATACAGTTTACTTTTATTTAGTATATATCTTATATAATATGTATATATATATACAAGGTAAGATTGGGACACGAAACGAAGGCGGCCGCCCCCACTAGACCCCACACCCACTACACATGCCAGGATCGCTCTCTCTTCTCTCCCTCCCGACAATCACCCCATCTCTCTCACCCCCCCCCCCTCTCTCTCCTCTCTCTCCTCCTCTCTCCATCCTAACAAAAAAACATTGTACTTTCGTTTATTGAGTGAACATATGAAAACCATGTTATTGGCCAGAGAAACAAGTTCTGTTATTTATCAGTGAGCCTCATAAAGCATGTACATTTCTCACTTAGACTAAATAGAAGCCAATACACCCAGGTGCATCCATCTGATTATTTACTTTTCTTTTATCAGATATGTCCAGAAATACGGACATATATAATATTTTTTAGTAAAATGTTCGAAAGTCATAATGGAATTCTAAGCATTTATTTATAGAAAATGTAATTACATAATAATTCGGTAAATACATAGTCTCGTAGCATTCAATGTCAAGCAAGGCCAATCTCTAACACTAAGGAAAAAAAAAAGGAAAAAGGAGGAATTCACCCACACTGGGAGGTAAGGATTTCTCTCCCCCCCACCCTGAGAACTTCCCGTACACTCTCGCAATGCAAGGCGCCTCTCTGCATATTTTAAAATTGTGGCCGCTCTGTGTCACTAAGGAAATTATGCTTATATAAGCAATGTTCTCATACATAAAAAGAAAATACACCTATCGTTTTAAACAAAGACGAATGATACGTCTATTACAAACTTGCGTGAATAAAGAAACACGTCACTATGGAGAGACAAGAAAATTATTGACTTCTGAACCAATCCCTTTCCTGAAATACTTAAACAAAAACCCACTTTTGATAAACACTCACCACTCCAAAATGGGAACAAAAGGAACTCGAAATTCTTCGTAAAAACGCGTAAATCTCGCCGGCACAATACAAATGCGGCTGGTGGGCAACACTCCCTTACAAACAACATTCCCTTACATAGTCCCGGGACTGCAAACTTCTTAGATTGCCAGTTGGCAACTGCCAACCGCACTAACTGAGGGGGCCAGATTCAACGATTGTTTCGGCACTATTGCCAAACCGAGCCAAGCACGAATGCAACATAATAAGACATATCCTTGATTTTCTCTTTACATATTAAACGCATCTAAAATCTGAAAGCACCAGCGTATTCAGGGTGATTTTATTGTTTTATACCCACAGATAATTACTGGCAATCATTCACACATCTTACTTTATTGTCTTCACTTTGCTAGCCCTGTTTTCGTTTTGTTTTCATCATTTTCACTGTCGGATGAATTTTCAACAATGATTGTTGTGTAAGGATCTTGTACATAACTTTCATTTATGGGTATTGTTTTCATGAATGAAAGTTTGTGCGTTCTACATCTAACCTTTTGTTCTGTAACGTTCCAGCACATTTTTTTATGTTTCAGTGGGAAAAATGTCTATAAACTACAAGTGCGTACTTATCGTATTTCATTTGCGCTATAGTTGGGTGCGAAAATCAAACGACAACAATTCACGGCCGATGCTAAGTTGACTTAGAAAGGATTAAAGCCCTTTTAGTCCATGCGTTGAAAGACCAAAATTCCGTGTAAATGAACGCCCAGCCAGCCACGCGTTCCCTTGCTTAGCGACCCAGCCAAGTGATTGGCGAATTCCTGCTTTAGATATACAAAATCAGGAAAATTATGATAAGAAGGGTTTCGGGAGGGAGTGTTTTTGTTTGGGTAAGGTCACTCTAGCTTCTACAATAAACTGGAGTAAATACTTTCTTATAAACTCCAATAAACTTGGTTGTTTGTTGGTTGTGATAAGTCCCCCATCATCAAGGAGGCGTTTTTTATGGATGTAAGTGCCTTCTTATAGAAAATTGTAGCGCTCTCTAGGCATCACGATTTTATTTTTCTAATATTTTCGTTACCATGCTGTTTGTCTTTTATTATAGTTATTAGTGCCTGTCTCATAAGAAATTATTGATTGATTTTCACTGCGTATTGCCGTCTGTCAGGTAACCGACAGCCAGGAACTGTTACTGTATTTGTATTCATGTGAAAACCTTGAATATTAATATATCAAGGCATTTGACCGGTTATTTTTTTAATCCACGTGATTATTACGATAAAACGCATCACATCTATTCGATTATATATCCTGTTTTATTAAATTTTCATTTTTAATATTTATAATTCCCCTAAGCCTATTAACCTTCCTAGCATATATGCTATATGTTCACAGTACCTTGTTTTTTAATGCTTTTATTAATTTCTGAGATTCTGTCAGCCTTTACCTAATAGGATCACTTGGGATGAAAATGAGTATATAAATACTATTTTTCCCTATTTTTTTACGGCATATATAGTTTGCAAAACTTTCATTCGGTGCCCAAATATACACAATAAATATAAAATTGTATTTTTGGTTATATCATCTTTTTTCAGTAATCTTAGAATGTGTTCAATTTTAAATGGATATAATTTCCCCATTATTTTTTATATTATTATGTTATTCTTGTTATCTTGTTTATTCCTGTTTTGTTTGGGCGTTCATAAACAACATTGTTTCGTGGCTTGTTTTTCCTGTTATGCGTAGGGATTAATAGCTAAAATACAGTTACTTCATTAACATAAATCTTAACATAATTCTGGAGGAGTTGCTAAGTTTAGACGGGAATGCATCGAACCAAACAGACCTTCGTAGAATTCGTGAAAGGCTAAATTCGTTTGAAAGTGTTGGTCACCAGTATAGTGACATAAAACGTTTTGTGCTGTGAGTATTGCCATCAATTGGATAAAACTTAGGATTATTTTTACCAACATATTTCAACGCTTTGTGTGCTTCGTGTATGTGAGCCTTTTTCTGAATGTGGGAACTGTAACCTGTGGGATTGACGACTGTCAGGATGGGTGATCGGCGGTGTGAAATCAAATAGAATTATTGAAGGCTTGGCAAGTTGAAGGGGAAAGGTTACGGGACCCCGTGCCACTGTATCTATCGCCTAGTGGCCGGAAAGCAGCCCAAACTGAGGAGTCTGTGTTTACGTCCTAAAGACAATGGTTGCACCTCACGATACCGGAGATTTGGTCAGGTCACTTGTCCGTGTGCCAGGAAGTGGATCCAACAGGGCAGCTGGATCAGAATGCCTCGACTTGGGACGGGCCTCATCCCTTGCGGCTTCAGTTCCAGTTCCAACAACGCTGCCTGCTGCACTGACAACCCTGAAAGTTATCAGGCAGCCCCCTGCATCTGTGAGCAAGAAGCTTGGTGGCCATGTTGGTGCTAAAGCTGGTATTCTACCTACCAAACCAGAGGATCGCAAACGCCAACTCTCTGAAGTGTCGCCTGGAAGTGAGGCAGCTGCACCTAAGAGGCCGAGATTGCTCACTGTAAGACAGGCAAGTCCGCTGGTGGTGCCTGGACAACCAGTCATTGGACCTGTTATGGTTGTCTCTCTACAACCACAGACACCACCAAGCACACCCACAATCAACTTCAGTGGATCAACATCTCTGTCCCAGCTCATACAGGAGCGTGACATTTTGAGGAAAGAGAATCAAGAACTCCAGAAGAGACTCTCTCTCTTCCATCAACTTTTCAGGGACAAGAAGAGGTTGACTTCTGTTATCAAACAACTTAGTGTTAATGTACCTTAAATTTGAAAAAGTCGTTGTCACGTTAATGTACCATAATTCTGAAAAAGTCGTATGATTACGTTAATTATTTTTTACATGTTATATTCTCATGTTAGATCATGTTTTAGTTTCTATTGGACTTTCAAATTATTGTATTCATGTGCTTTACTAATGCCTTTGTAATACTTACTGCAGTATTAAAAATACCTTAATTAAAATGGAATTTCTTATCTTTTTACATTGCTCGGTCAGCTACAGACCAAACACTGAACATTAAAGCTTACTTTATATATGATTTGTAGGGGTGGATTGGTTGGATTCTCATTACTTCAAATCCCCATTTTTTTATAGAACACATCACTGACGATGAAAATCGGAAAAAGTTTATATGTGAATTTTTATATAATGATGATGGTAACAAAAAAAAAGAACAATGTTATGCATGACATAAGACCGAAATGGTCGAATAATGCCATTGTAAGCTAAAAATCTTACATTTCCGTAATATTCAGTCCTTTATCTTCATTTTGCAACCAATTGAAATCTTCTAGCACAATAATTTTAAATTTTTAAATAAATCTTTTTAACTTCCCTTCGCGACCTCAGAATTTCTATAGTTACCTTGTCGTAATTTTTGCATCTATTTGTCTTGGGTCTACATACAGGTTTATATATGGAAATATGTGCAATTTCATGTACAATACAACAAAAAATAACTCACGTGTGTAGCCTTTGTTAATTTT
>NC_087219.1:8718319-8720819 GCF_015104395.2 Macrobrachium nipponense | reverse complement strand
GACAAAAGGTTACAGAAGTCATCAAGAATTGAATGAGGAGGTCAGTCTCTTTTATGAGATCCCTCCACCGTTCACATCAAGAGTTCGCCGTTACTTTGGTTGTCAAGAACTTAAACAACATCAAAAGAAGAAGAAAGAAAGGGGAACAGAACCCTTCAGAAATCATTCTTCTTAGAGACAAGAGGAGTAAGTGACGCAGAACGCTTGAGGATTACACAAAAGGCACAGTTGGATAGGATCAGGCGGGGAGGAACGGTTTGTATAGGAAACGGGAGAACCAACTAAAGTTAAGTTCATTTCTTGTGAATGAAATCGTCTTCTTCTTCTTCTTCTTCTTCTTCTTCTTCTTCTTCTTCTTCTGGTCTCACTTATATTGCTCTTGAGTCACCAGCTCTTAAGAACAAGTTACAATGTCTCGACTCCAACTTTCGAAAGATTTCACTCGGAGGCTTCAAATATTTCTCTTGCAATGACCCAGGTTTCTGTTATCATATCTCTTCATTTTTCCTCATTTATAAGTACGAATGCATTATTTGCCCTAACCATGAAAACGGTAAAATAAGGTATCAAATATTAATTAGGAAAAGATTCGTTGTTATTGAAAGCTATTTCAAAGAAATTTATCATGGAAAATTTATCCACGAACATGTTCACAGTATATAATGACGAAAGCATATGGCTATAATAGTTAAGCGAATGGGAAAACTGAATTACCTAGAACACACCCGCACCGTTATTAATCCGATTAAACGACATCATTCCATTTTCCCGGAAGAGATTTTCTATCAAGCAAATAACTTGTGAA
The DNA here is from genome assembly GCF_015104395.2 of Macrobrachium nipponense. Lineage (NCBI taxonomy): Eukaryota > Metazoa > Arthropoda > Malacostraca > Decapoda > Palaemonidae > Macrobrachium > Macrobrachium nipponense. The sequence continues at coordinate 8,720,014 of NC_087219.1, read as the reverse complement.
CAGTTTTATTAATACTCGTTTTACTAAAACGCTGATGTCCTAGTTTTCAGAGGTTAATGAAAACAACAGATATCTTTTATTATTATTATTAATATTATTATTATTATTATTATTATTATTATTATTATTATTATTATTATTATTATTATTATTATTATAAGATAAATAAATCCCCAGCTATGCAAATGTATATATATTTAAATTTAAAACTGTAAGGATTGCTTTCTGGAATCTGTTCGGTTCCTCTTTTCAATCTGGCACAGTTGCTGTAACACTGCAACCAAGTAACATAAGAGGAGCCAAACAAGCGACTTGTTAATGAACTATGAAACTGGTCGTCAAGCATAGTAGATCAGCAATGCCTCCGTTTCCTGATGGAAGCCCCGCCAGTCGTCAGGAAACGTCTAATTGGTCCTTCCCAGTGCGGTTGTTTTGATGGTCTTCAACAGCATAGGCGCCGGCAACATCGGTTACTGGAAGTAGCCGAGTTACCTGAACGGGAGAAAGACAATCACAGCATCAGACGTGGCTAAAGAGACAACACTATCATAATGGTCTTTATTCGTAAAACCTTTAATATATTTCTTGGAAATAAGAGTTAGTGAGTGAATTTATCTTCCTGTTGTTAAAGATTTATGGCTTCCATAGATAAACCACTATCTATCGCTGTACCCTCCACTAGTCTTCTTATGGCAATATCTTCAAAAAATTAATTTAGATTCTCCCCAATTTGTGTGGCGATAAGGCTTAAGACTGTGACTAACTAACACATTGTGTCCGCATGCAACTGGTGAGCTCTTTTGTGTTCCCCGATTCTCGTGGGCAACCCTCTACCACTTTCCCCAAAATATTTGAGAGTACATTCTAACCCTGGAATTTCATCAACACCAACATGTTTATTGTGAGTCTGTGTACTATTCCCTCCTTTATCATTATGATTTTGTTTACAGTTTTGCTTATTCTGTTAAGTATGGATTAAAATGGAGTGTAAGACAATTCGCATATTTCTTTTTGTCATGTTCTTTTGAGGACTCTATGGAGAATAATCTTCTGGCTTTTTTGAAAGCATTATTAATAAAAAGTTCAGGTAACTCGCTTACTGGAGCTGCCAGCGCTTATGCTGTTGATGACCATCAAAACGACCGCACTGGTGGGGCTTTCATCAGACAACGATGGCATTTCCTGATCTATGCTTGACGACCAGTTCCCATAGTTCATGAAAAAACTCGCTATTTTTATTCCTCTGATGTTTACTTGGTTGGAGTGTTAAAGTAACGTGTCAGACTGAAAATGGGAAGCGAACAGAGTCCCGAGCGCTATCCTCAAAGTTTTAAATTTAAATATATGTAAACTTACATGACTGTGCATTTGTTTCTCCATTTTAAGACTCATGCTACTATAAGTACTTTTTAATTACTATTATTATTATTATTATTATTATTATTATTATTATATTATTATTATTATTAATATTTTTTTTTTTTTTTTTTTTTTTTTGTTTTTTTTTTTTTTTTTTTTTTTTTTTTTTTTTTTTTTTTTTTTTTTTTTATATGGGATATGCCAGTGGAAATCGTACCCATAATCATAGGAGCACTAGCACGATCCCAAGATCCCTGAAAAGGAATCTAGAAAAACTAGAGGCTGAAGTAGCTCCAGGACTCATGCAGAAGAGTGTGATCCTAGAAACGGCACACA